>NC_057795.1:630901228-631130572 GCF_018294505.1 Triticum aestivum | reverse complement strand
TTGCTTAGTTAGTACTAGATTTTTAGTAGTAGTATTGGTAGTTGAACTACTTTAGTTGTAGTTGAACTAGTTTAGTAAGTAAATTAATAAACTAGTTGAACTAGTTGAATTAACAGAACTAATCTATTTTTAGTAAGATAATTAATATAACTAGTTGAACTACTTTATTTTTAGAAAGAACTAGTTTTTTTCTATTTATAGTAAGTTTATATTTAGTAAGAACTAGTTGAATTAATAAAACTAGTTGAACATGTCATGTTTGTTGTTAGTGATAACTCATATGATTTCAGGTGACCTCCGTCGTCCCCGTCACCGACCCCCTCCGACATCCCTGCCATCGTCCTAGTCACCGATCCCCTCCGACATCGAGGTGAGACCAGCCAAATATCCTTGTATATCTTGTGTTGTTCCTCAAATTGGATGTGGTTGCCCAAGTGGCCGTTCATGTTCAGTTTACATCTCCGAGTGGCCTATGTTTTGCCGGAGTGTTGATTAATTTCCGTTTCGGCAAATTTCAGGCGCTCGATATGTCCTTTTTTAGCAAAGGTCATGCTGGATTTTGTCGTGAATTCTGGCATGACTTGTGCTAGAATATGTACAAGTTTAATCTTTGAATTATGATTGTAGGAAATGTCGTACTCGGACGACGACGGTCTCCCGGGGGAGTGTAGCTGGTGCCACGATGATCGAGGTATGTGCGACAGGCTCGTTCGGCTGGACGACGATCGGCGCTTCAGCATTAAGCTCGAGGAGACCTTCGATTGTGAAACGGTACGCAACAACGACAAGTGTTTTTTTCTCCATTAAGCATGACTTCAACTATTTCAATGTCTAATTTTTATATTTTACAATTCGACTAGCTTATCCCATGCCATGCAAGACGCTATGTCTTGGAGAGGATGGGTTTTGAAGACCATGAAAATTTCGAAACAAAGAAAATACACCTAAGGACCCATCATGATATGGATTTTGAAGTAAATCTGTACAATGCTCAGAGCGTAACCCATTTTGGTTGCCAAAATTAGGAAGCACTTTGCAAAATGTATGGTTTTTATGAGGGTATGATTGTCACAATGGATCTTGGTGATCCTGACAGTAAGGAAGACAATATGGACATTTGGGTCCTTGTTGATACGCTTCCGATTGTACCGCTATGTGAGTTTCTCAAACATAGTTATTAACTAATTTATATTGTTTATTTCAAAATAGTTGATAGCTTATTTCCATAGACAGCTTATTTTGATTCTTCAAAGACTGTGCGGAAGATGGTAGATAAAACCCACTACACCGAAGGCACCCAATTAACGTATAAGGAGAAAAATCATCTGATCGCATTTTGTACTCTTCTTGAGAATTACAATGACTATTATCGAACTCCTCCAAATTATGGTGAATACGTGCCACTAGTGCATGTGTTGAACAACGATAACTTCTCTGGAGATACCCTGGTAAGATTTTTTAATATTACGACATCCGTGCATTTTTTGCATACTTCTAAAACTAGCACATCATTCCTAACTACGAAGTTATTATTATGTTTTTCAACAGAAACTCCCGATGGATTGTGTGCCTCATCTGATGTCTCTGCATGGTTGCCTCTCAGTTCTGAACATACTGCCAGGTAAATCTACGGAGCTCACCTGTGCATATCGGATTTCTAAAACCCGTGAACACATGATCATTAGAGAATGGAAGAAATGTATGGACATTCACAAGGAGGTTCTTGGAAGTAACATTCAGCGAAAGGCAAGAATGGGAGACAGGCTAATCTCCATTCTCCATAATGGAGAGTCAGGGGCTATCTTGTTTTTTTGTTATTTTACCTTAGAAAATGTAGTAGGTCTTAATCGAATGTAATAGGTCCTATGAGGTACAATATCACTACTAGGGAAAAGCCTAGCAGCAGCGCGGGTTTTGGGCCTATCAGTAGCGCGGGAAGAGGCGCTACTGATAAGGCGCTACAGCTAATGCTTAGCAATAGCGCGGCTTGACCCACGCTACTGCTAAATTGACTTAGTAGCAGCGGTTCTTTAGAACATCGTTACTGTTAATTAGTAGTAGCGCTTCTCCTAACCCGCGCTACTACTATTATTTAGTATTTTATTTCTTTTCTATTTCATGTTGTATTCATACACCTTTACACAAGTTTTCATACAACAGGAATTTAGAGATTGTTTTTACATCATAATGAGTTATTACATTATGGGGTGAAAGAACCGTGGACTAGTTTCAAGTGGATGTCCATCCACTTGAAACTAATCCGCGGTTCTTTCACCCAATGATATAATAATATCATCATCATCATCATATCATTAACAACTTAGCATCATAATACATCATTGTCATATAACACCTCCTCAATATCATCGTTTTCATCATTGACATCACATAACACCTCCTCAAGATCATCATTATCAACTCTAACACATTACCACATAATAAACATATTGTACCTCATAGGGCCTATTACATTCGATTAAGACCTACTACATTTTTTAAGGTAAAATAACAAAAAACAAGATAGCCCCTGACTCTCCATTATGGAGAATGGAGATTAGCCTGTCTCCCATTCTTGCCTTTCGCTGAATGTTACTTCCAAGAACCTCCTTGCGAATGTCCATACATTTCTTCCATTCTCTGATGATCATGTGTTCACGGGTTTTAGAAATCCGATATGCACAGGTGAGCTCTGTAGATTTACCTGGCAGTATGTTCAGAACTGAGAGGCGACCATGCAGAGACATCAGATGAGGCACACAATCCATCGGGAGTTTCTGTTGAAAAACATAATAATAACTTTGTAGTTAGCAATGATGTACTAGTTTTAGAAGTATGCAAAAAATGCACGAATGTCGTAATAGTAAAAAATCTTACCAGGGTATCTCCAGAGAAGTTATCGTTGTTCAACACATGCACTAGTGGCACGTATTCACCATAATTTGGAGGAGTTCGATAATAGGCATTGTAATTCTCAAGAAGAGTACAAAATGCGATCAGATGATTTTTCTCCTTATACGTTAATTGGTGCCTTCGGTGTAGTGGGTTTTATCTACCATCTTCCGCATAGTCTTTGAAGAATCAAAATAAGCTGTCAATGGAAATAAGCTATCGACTATTTTGAAATAAACAATATAAATTAGTTAATAACTATGTTTGAGAAACTCACATAGCGGTACAATCGGCAGCGTATCAACAAGGACCCAAATGTCCATATTGTCTTCCTCGCTGTCAGGATCACCAAGATCCATGGTGATAATCATACCCTCATCAAAACCATACATTTTGCAAAGTGCTTCCCAATTTTGGCAACCAAAATGGGTTACGCTCTGAGCATTGTACAGATTTACTTCAAAATCCATATCATGATGGGTCCTTAGGTGTATTTTCTTTGTTTCGAAATTTTCATGGTCTTCAAAACCCATCCTCTCCAAGACATAGCGTCTTGCATGGCATGGGATAAGCTAGTCGAATTGTAAAATATGAAAATTAGACGTTGAAATAGTTGAAGTCATGCTTAATGGAGAAAAAACTATTGTCGTCGTTGCGTACCATATGAACATCGCAGGTCTCCTCGAGCTTAATGCTGAAGCGCCGATCGTCGTCCGGCCGAACGAACCTGTCGCACATACCTCGATCATCGTGGCACCAGCTACACTCCCCCGGGAGACCGTCGTCGTCCGAGTACGACATTTCCTACAATCATAATTCAAAGATTAAACTTGTACATATTTTAGCACAAGTCATGTCAGAATTCACGACAAAATCCGGAATGACCTTTGCTAAAAAAGGACATTTCGAGCGCCTGAAATTTGCCGAAACGGAAATTAATCAACATTCCAACAAAACATAGACCACTCGGAGATGTAAACTGAACATGAACGGCCACTTGGGAAACCACATATCCTATTTGAGCAACAACACAAGATATACAAGGATATTTGGCTGGTCTCACCTCGATGTCGGAGGGGGTACGTCGGTGACTGGGATGACGGCGGGGATGTCGGAGGGGTTCGGTGACGGGGACGACGGAGGTCACCTGAAACCATATAAGTTATCACTAGCAACAAAACATGTTCAACTAGTTTTATTAATTCAACTAGTTCTTACTAAATATAAACTTACTATAAATAGAAAAAAAACTAGTTCTTTCTAAATAAAGTAGTTCAACTAGTTATATTAATTATCTTACTAAAAATAGATTAGTTCTGTTAATTCAACTAGTTCAACTAGTTTATTAATTTACTTACTAAACTAGTTCAACTACAACTAAAGTAGTTCAACTACCACTACTACTACTAAAAATCTAGTACTAACTAAGCTAAATTAACATCTACTACTACTAAATTAACATCTAGTACTAGCTAACCCTAAATTAACATCTACTACTACTAAATCTAGTACTAACTAGTGGCAGGGGGTGGGGGGCGACGGAGAGGTAGCTAGGGGCGGCGAGGTCGAGGGCGGTGAGACGAGGGCTGCCGGCGGAGGAAGGAGGTGGGGCGGCCGCAGGCGGAGGGAGGAGGGCGGCGGCGGAGGAGTGAGGGGCGGCCGCAGGCGGAGGGGAGGATGTGCGAGGAGGATGGAGGAGGGACGGAAGGAGGGGAGTATACCTCGGCGGCGGAGGAACGAAGGCGGCGGCGGCGGCGGCGACGGACGACGACGGTTGACGCGGGCGAGAGTGAGAGTGTGAGTGAGAAGGGCCGGTCCTCCCGTGGGGATAAGGTAGGGATAGTTGTAGCGCGTTTGACAAAACGCGCTACAGCTAACCTAAGTAGCAGTAGTGCTCTACAGTATAGTGCGCTACTGCTATAGCTAGCGGGGGGCCAAGGTCATGGCAACTATAGCAGTAGCGCTGTAGGCTACAAACGCGCTACTGCTACTTCCAAGTCAGTAGCGCGTTTGGCAGACACGCGCTGCTGCTAAGTAGCAGCAGCGTGGTACTTTGAAGCGCGCTGCAGGTAAGATTCTGTGTATAGGCTTTTCCCTAGTAGTGTATGTTTATTATGTGGTAATGTGTTAGAGTTGATAATGATGATCTTGAGGAGGTGTTATGTGATGTCAATGATGAAAACGATGATATTGAGGAGGTGTTATATGACAATAATGTATTATGATGCTAAGTTGTTAATGATATGATGATGATGATGATATTATTATTATATCATTGGGTGAAAGAACCGCGGATTAGTTTCAAGTGGATGGACATCCACTTGAAACTAGTCCACGGTTCTTTCACCCCATGATGTAATAACTCATTATGATGTAAAAACAATCTCTAAATTCCTGTTGTATGAAAACTTGTGTAAAGGTGTATGAATACAACATGAAAAAGAAAAGAAATAAAATACTAAATAATAGTAGTAGCGCGGGTAAGGAGAAGCGCTACTACTAATTACCAGTAGCGATGTTCTAAAGAACCGCTGCTACTAAGTCAATTTAGCAGTAGCGTGGGTCAGGACGCGCTATTGCTAAGCATTAGCTGTAGCGCCTTATCAGTAGCGCTCCTGCCCGCGGTACTGATAGGCCCAAAACCCGCGCTGCTGCTAGGCTTTTCCCTAGTAGTGTAATGGAGAATGAGATGCATGGGCAGGAGGAATAGCAAAATTGCAACCGATCTAGGTTGAGGTTTAAGTGAATTATATCAAGAGAATGTCCGGTGTCTTGTCTCCGTGCACTATGTGTTGCGATCCATTGAACGGCCTCGATTGTATCACAATTTGGCCTCCTACTATGCCACGCGCCGAATCGCTAGGAAATGGCTTGCGGTCCAATGGAAAACCTCGGCTGTTTCAAAATCCTAGCTTCTTCCTACTGCGTCTGATGGCGAATCACTAGGAAATGGGCGTCATATGCTGATGTCTGACGGTTAGACACTTAGTTAGATGTCACTCCATAGGTGATCTCTAAGATTTAAGATGATATGAGCTCCTGCCCAATCACAAAGTAGGTCAATTTCTCTATATTTTCCCTTCTTATCCCACAAGGACGCATGAGGAGGCCACCAGCTGGAGTAAATAGCATAAAACTACTACTTTACAGGCTAGGGTTCCAAAAAATTACCGGTTTTTATTTTTTTTCAGATAACTACCAAACAGGCGGTCGGCTGTTTCAAAAAACCCTGATGACAGAGTGTTTTACAATTAATCGTGATTATGACAGTTGGGCCCCATGCGTTAGAGCTCTAATTATTTGACCATTAGTTTGACCGTTAACTGGCACGTGGGACCTACAAGTCAGTATATTTGTAAAAAGCAATCAGGTCCTTGCATCTTTTTCCAAAAAGCAATCGGGTCCCTGCTAAAGGTCACAGCAGCCACCGGCGCTGCTCCTCTCGGTGCCGCCTCGTCCAGCCGGCGAACCACGCCCGCAACCGCCGTGAGCTCACCGACGGGCGGCCTCTCTCTCTTTCTTCTTCCTTGCGCCGGCTCGAGGTGGGTCTAGGCGAGCAACGGGCTGGGGTCCAGGCGGTGCTCCTTGCAGGCCGCTGCCACTGCTCCTGGCCATGGCGCGCTGCCTCGCCTGTGCGGCCGTCGCCATGCCCTGCCATCGTCTATGCGGCCGCCGGCACGCCCAAGAAGAATGCAACGGCCGTCGTCGCCGAGAGGGCCAAGCACCTCACCTACGCCCGTCGTCGATGCCTTCGCCGTCCTCCTCGAGCTCCCCGCAGACGACCACGCGTACGGCCGCGCCGCTGCCGGAGCGCGCGCCTGCCGCCGCCGCGGCCGAGGACGGCCTTTGCTGCGGCCGCCGAAAGGTGAGGGTGGACCCGGTGGTGCGGGGCGAAGGTGAGGGGCAGAAGCGATGGGTGGCGGGGTGGACACGGTGGGTGGTCATTGCCGCGCCGGGGAGGGCCAGTGAACGGCGGCGGAGGACAGGGCAGGCTCGCCGGCGAGAGGAAAGTAAGGGAGGCACGGAGGAGGGAATACTCAGGGAGGAGGAGGAAAAAGTGTGGAAGATACACTGACATGTGGGCCCCACATGTCAGTTAACGGTCCAACAGACGGTCAAATAGACGGATCGTTTAGGTGCGGGCCCGACCTGTCATAAACATGTTTAAATTTTAAGCAACGGTCATTTGGAGTTTTCTGAAACAGTCGACTGCCCATTCGGTAGTTATCTGAGAAAAATTAAAAAGCGGTAGTTTTTTGAAACCTTAACCTGTAAAGTAGTAGTTTTATGCTATTTACTCCACCAGCTGGGAGCTGACTAGGTTAAGTTGTCGTCCTAGCTAGCCCGTTCTAACAGCACAGAGGCTATGCACCACGGCCGCCCGTCCTCACGGCGAATTTCTCGCTTGCCATCCAACACAGCATTCAGCTAGTAATCGTTCACCAAGACAAGGCAGGGAAATAAAATATCCATGCTTCCTTTTCTGCAACTGATGATTGGTTATAGAACCATCTCAATATTGGCTTCAGTTGATTGTCAGGGTTTGTTATACCTTTTGAGGTCGTCATGAGAAATTCACTATGTACCACCAGCTTAACACAAACAAAGAACGTCTCAACAGAACTTTGCTTCAACTAACGCCCACTGCTTTATACAAACCAGGCTCATACGTCGTTAACCCCAAACCAAACATTTACAGGCAATAGAGCAACAAGTAGCACCTAGAATATCTTTGGCTTTGCATAGCAGACCGTTCACCTACACTGAAGTCCGAATGAAGATACTACTTTACATATCGCAAGCATACAGAAATAGTGCACTAAAAGCAATCACCAAAATGAGCCAAACCTCTTGGGGCTTCAACCAGGGACCCAGAGAGCCAAGGAGGTTCTGTTGCAGTTGCCGGAGTTCCACTTGAAACTCGTCGAGTTCCAGTTGCCGGTTGAGTCCCACTTGATGCTCATCGTCACATTGGTCCTTCTCATGGCCTGCCTTCTCACCGCAATCACAGAATAGATTGGCACCGGAAAAGCCAGGCTCTATGTACTCGATTTTATGGCCTGGTCCCTCGCGACGTTCAAATACTGGTTTCCGTCTCTTTTGGTGGCAGGCATCTGCAAGGGTCGTTGCTCCATCCACTGTTGTTCCTCCCGCCATCATTGATTGTGGCACAATTCGCAAGACGCTGAAAAATATGGAGAAGGGTAAAAATTATAGGTAATGATTCATTTTGACAATCAAAGTACATGATTTTTTTTTTTTTGTATAATACTTCTTTAAAGCTTTAAGGGTGGTATTGATTTTTCTCTTCATGGCTTTAGTAGAGGTTGATGCATCACTTCGCGGCTTGCACAGTAGCCAGTTGAAATCTTCCAAAGCTCTAGGAAAACAACACACCGTAGTCACAAATAGAGCCAAGTCAATTCAACATAGAATTGCACAAGCATATATCCTCGTGTATATACCGTGAGCAAACATCCACAGCTTCGGTGGCAGCTTTAGCTTCGCCTTCACCAACAGAGGAAGCGTATTCTACCACCTGCATCAAGTTTTTTTTAGTGATTCAGGTAAGCCGATTGTTCATAATTCGGAACCGAGAAAACAAATTATGGGAAAATAGATGCTGTATCAACAGTTGTGTGCATTGTTTGAAGGGAATGGATTCAAAACTTGAGGAAGCAAAGATTGATGCTATTAAGGAAGAAACAACACAAGGCAAAGTTGAGGACAAAACAACATGATGCACTCATAACGTGAAACTCTGGACACTAGAACAGAACTTACTACTGGAATGATCAAACGTAGAGATGACGCTGGACAGACTAGTGAGCTACAATCGATGTAAATTGACGTTTCATGTTCCAAGCATTGACCTGCAATGGACCATAAAGATGTGAATCTAATAAGAAATATGTATCACACTGTGTCAACAAAAGCCTCTGGTTATCACAGTTAATTTGCAAGATCATAGACCGGCAGCAACAGATAATAACACTAACAAAACCCAGTGGATTGTAAATGCTTAACATGTCCACCACCAAAGTTACAGATCACAAAAACTTAAGGTGGAGACCGCACATAATTTTCAAAGATATTATACTTGACTTGAACAATTTTTTATGGTCATAAAACAGAGTAAACTGAGCAGATATTTGCGTATGATGTTCAGGAAATTAATTATACTTAAAGACGCTAAACATGCACTTGGTAAATGTTGGATGCATATGTGCACTTGCACATGTGCTATATTAACAGAAGTTAATAGAAAGCTATGCCCCAAGAAGTGGACTAATTCGTTACCAAGTTCCCTAAGCCAGTCTCGAGTCCACAGAAATTCCTCAATACATTTCTCCACATCCATCCTGACAATAAGCATCAAATAGCAGCAGAAGTAGAAATCAATAACTTGTCATGCAAATAAGAATAAGACTGGAACAGGTAAAGATAGCAAAATATGCATTACCATGTAAAGCCCTTGTACCCTTTGTTGGTTATATCTACGCCTGCAATAATTTGGATAAAGAAACAGTTAAGAACAAAATATCAGGAAGGAAACTGTATAATTTCTGAAAGGGTTCAATTTTCGATTCAATGGGGGAGGTCCCAGCCTGAATTCCGTGTTATTATTTCCTATCCAGATATAACTTCTCATGAGTGAATTCGAATTATCATATTACTTCTAATGAGTGAATTCAATGTGAATAACTTCTGATGAGTGAATTTAAATTATCACAAATGATTCCCTGTTATTGTTTTCCTTTCTTTTTTCTAAGAGACTCGTGCTGTTTTTTCTGTTTGGTTGAAGAAATAAAATGAGGTGGTTCACCATCACCTAAATTTTTATAATGAAGCAAAGTACTCACGATTCAGCTTTGGCTGTGCCTTCATGACGGTAAATTTTGTCTAACTACGAGAGTGATCGGCCTTTATAGATGAGTCCATACTCCATACTTGATTACTTGTACATTTTTTTAGCATGGGCGGTAGCCTAACGCATGCTTCTAATGCATCAACGTCTATGAATCAACACATATGTACCCTACCTAATGTTCAAAGTTGATGAACAACTAAATGGTGTCAGCATTTTCAATGTGAATACTGCCAAAATACATTGGGAGGATCTATCACCTGGGGTCATGTTGAGGTACTTGGGGAAGGAGCATGGACGGTACATTGGGAGGAGGTCGATGTCGCCAGCAGAAAACGGGGCTATTGCTTGCACAACCGCATGTTTCATGTCAACTGTGATGACCCAGGCCTTGTCGTCTTCATCATTCACCTTGGACATGACGTAAAGAAGATCATCATTGCAGATGCTGAGGGTGGGGGTGTAGAAAATCAATTTCTTCAGGTGTAACTTTTCTGTCTCGTCGTCCCCCAGCTCCGGCAGTAAAGCAGAATAACTTTGGTCAAGGGAGATGTCGGCAACATCAACCGTGAATCCCCGGAGCCAATCTCCCGAAGAAAGATTCCTGTTCCATATGGTGGCTTTCCAACTTTTATCTCTGCCACAGCAGGGCTTGCAACTGGAAGGGTCATGGTATTCTACGTCGACAAACTTGATCAAATCATCACAGCAGGCCACATCACGAAAATATTGAGGAGCGTCAGATCCTCCTAGCTCGTCGTCGTCGTCTGATAGTTGGGAGCAAGGCGGCCTTGACACAGGAAACGGGATGTATTCGATCGTAGGATGTTCATCGAACGGTCTGCGAAGTAGAAGAATACCACGCAAGAGATCAACCCAGCCCAGTGAGCGTCCAATCCTGATCTGCCTGCAGGCATCATGCCGACTAAAATATCTCTCATTAGACTCTGATATAGCCATCAACCCAACCTTCTTACTCCATGCCTGTGTCTGGGACGAGAAGACATGGACATCAAACATATGATCACCCATGGTCCTGTTCCACCGTAGGAAGGCCACGACATAGTGCTCGCCCCAGGGCAAGAGGCCGAATTGCGGCCGGGCTTCGTATGCTGGAATATCGGGTTCCGGGAGCAGGTGCAGTGCTGGCTCCCCGGGGCCGGCTCTGTAGACGAAGTGGTGGGTGGACTCCGGGAAGGGGCCGTCAGGGGCGTTGAAGGTCACGTCGAAGAGAAGGAACGCTGCCTCCGCACAGACGACGTGGGCGCCGATGAAGCCGGGCTCGGGATCGTCGTGGGCGAAGTCGTCCGGGTCTGAAACTTTGAGGCCGGGGCAGTGGACGGAGAAGTAGGAGACGCCCGGCGGGTCGACGAGCCAGAAGGACGCCACGACGGGCTGGTCGTCCCTCGTCCTGGACACGACGGTGGTTGCGTTGTGGAGCTCGGAGATACGCGCCGACGGGTGGAGCAAGACCCAGTCGCGGCGTGGGGAGGCTGGGGCGGTGGCGTAGGGGTCCATCAGGCTGATGGGGTCGGTGGGGAGTGCCGCCATGGATGTGGATGTTGAGGTCGGGGTTTGGGGATTAGGTTTTGCAGGCGAAGGAGAGGGAGGCGTGATGGACTCGGGAGGAGGAGCAGAGGCGCGACGGCTCCCTATCCAACGATTACGTTCGCTACAAGAAGGGACACCAAGCGAACGTTGTGTCCAGACCCAGCCAGCGTAAACCCCATCCTGGGCCAGAAAAACAGCCCATATCTCTACACCAATTATGTCCCCTCTTTAGAAACGCATGCACATTTTAATCTACTGGTGGCATTGGTGGAGTGTGCGCAACAAGCTGAGGAAAGGGAAGCTAGTAGCACCGGCAGCAGAAATAGCCAGGCGAACTCGCAGTGCGGTCATGGAATATATGCAAGTCTATATCAACCCACCAAAGAAAGCCTGTCTGGACAAATGGGCTGCCCCGCCTGACGAGATGCTGAAAATCAACGCGGATGGATCATTTGCTCCGGGAGAAGGACATGCGGGGTGGGGCGTGGTGGCGACTGGCGAGGGACTCGGCAGGGACTATTGTGGCAGCCAGGGCTGGATGACAAGATCATATACATGATGCCTTTGCGGCGGAGGTAGCTGCCTTGTCAAATGCCGTGGCCCTTGCAGCCGACCTGGGATGCCTGAGAGTCAGCTTCGAGACGGACTCACAGTTGTTAGTTGAAGCTATGGACTTCAGGAAACCAGACTCGTCAGCATATGCGGCTGTCATTGAAGATACAAAGTTTCAATTGAAAATGTGGTTCTCTAAGCATAAAATTTCTGTTTGCCTCGTAGTGCTAATGCCGTAGCGCATGAGTTAGCCAATATCGGCCGCTTGTACCCAGTAGAACATGTTATGCACTGGGAGTTTGATGTACCAACCCATGTGGCTGCTTGTGCCTCGAGCGAAATGCCCGAGCACTGTTAAGTTATAAAGCTTTGCTTTGATCTAAAAAAAATATATGTCCCCTCTTTTATTTGAAAAAATGAGCCTATTTGTTTTCCTGCAAACAATTTTTTTGAAAAAGAAATAAAAACCGAAAAATACCACAAATTAAGTTGTCAGCTTTCTAATAACCATCACCAAAATCTTGTGTACAAAAAAGGGGAAATCGGGCAATCACAAAAAAAATGCCATCGTCTCAAATAATAAAAATGTCATCATCGCAATGACATAAAAATGCCATCCCTATTATATGAATATAAATGCCATGCTATTAGTAATAAAACTGCATGTCACTAAAAAATGCCATCATCTCAAAATTAAAAAATGTCACGCTCTTAGTAATTAAACTGACATGCCATTTAAATTCAAAAAAGGCCATCTTCTCAATAAATGAAATTGACATACTCTTAATAACAAAAAATACCGCCCTCTTAAAAATAAAAAATATCATGTTATTAATAATAAAAATGCCATGCTATAATAATAAAGCTGCCATCTGAGATAGTAAAAAAAAACCATGCTCTTTTAAAATAAAAATGAAAATAGCATACTCTTTTAAAATAAAAATGCTGTGCTCTTAAAAATAAAAATGACATCCTCTTCTTAATCACAAAAATTGCCATCCACTTTAAAATAAAAAATGCCATGTTATTAATAAAGAAATGCCATGCTACAAATAATAAAGCTCCTGTGGTTAGTTCATAAATAGCACAATGTTTAAGCTCAGGGTTATCTCTTGTGGTTAGTTGATAACTCTGCCATAATCTAATGTACTTACAATACAGATATGGTTACGATAGTCAAACCAGTTCCGAATTTGAACACAGCTGCAAAATAGACCAGCTTATATACAGGAAAACTTAAGAAAGTAAATCACACACAGGAATACAATGTACACAGCAGGAAATGTGAAAGTGAAACTGAGAATCACCTGGATCTACTTTTTTTCATATTTACAAAGCTGCTCGAGCATATGCCAATTCGGCAATTCCTATTGTTTTGCAACATCCCTGTACTTCTTAATGCCTCTGATGATCTTAATAGACACCATTTCTTTCCGTTCCCTGTCCCAACATTCTGACACCTGACCAAAGGTACCTGATGTATTTATTTATATTTTTGCGGAAAAGTTACCTGATGTATTTGCAAACACATAATCAATTATGAACACATCCCACCGACGTCAACAATAGCAGTGTGCAAGAAACGCCTTGAGAATTTCAACATATCAACAGATGTAAAGGCTACTGTACAAACTGACGTTCACCCATTTTGCATTAATCCTATATGCAGACATAAGTACAATCCATAAGAACAAAAAAAAGAGGAAAGCACTACTCTGTTTAAACAAACCAAAATAGTGATAAGGTAATTACAGTGGTTACATACATGGAGATAAATAGCACGATGATCTTCAGAAAGATCAGTTTTCCTCTTAATACATACATGGAGATAAGGACATAATCCTCTTAATAACAAAAAAAAATGCCATCCTCTTAAAAAAAGTCATGTTATTAATAATAAAAATAACATGCTATAAATAATAAAGCTGCCATGTGAGAAAGTAAAAAGAGAAAAGTATACTTTTCGTCCTTCAACTCTTGGTGAAGTCTAGGTTTGGCCCCTCAACTCCGAAACCGGGCAACTTGCTCCCCCAACTACCAAAACCGGACAAGGTTCGTCCCTGGTCTCGATTTTGACCGATTTTGGTGCTAACTCACCCCGGTTTTGACCGGTGCTAACTCAAATTCGCGTAATTTTTTCATACTTGTGAACTTTTTGAAATTCACACTCTTTTTAAATCCACAGAGTTTTTTCAAGGTCGCAAATTTTTAAAAACATAAACATACTTTTTTTTCAAATCCGTGAACTATTTTAAATTTTGTGTACTTTTTTCAAATCCACATATGTTTTCTAATTTGCATAAAAAAGATCTAAATCCGCGTGCTTTTTTAAAATTCACATATGTTTTCTAATTTGCATAAAAAAGATCTAAATCCGCGTACTTTTTTCAAGTTGCATAAAATTTTCAAATTCATGAACTCTTTCCAAAGTAATGTACGCATATATGAAAAAGTAAGTCAGTTTTAAAAATTACATGAACTTTAAAAAAGTACATGGATTTGAAAAGAGTAGGTGAACTTGAAAAAAGTACTCGGATTTGAAAAGAGTACACAAATTTTTGAAAAGTTCACATATTTGAAAAAAAAAGTAACCGAATTTGGAAACATTGAGCGGATTTGGAAAAAGTACGTGAATTTCAGTTGGCATGGTCAAAACCGGGTTAGGACAGCACCCAAATTGGTCAAAACCGTGACTATGGATGAATCTTGTCCGGTTTCAATAGTTAAGGGTGCAAGTTATCCGGTTTTGAAGTTAAGGGACCAAATCTAGACTCTGCGAAGAATTGAGGGACGAAAAGTATACTTTTCTCAAGTAAAAAATGCCATGCTCTTTAAAAATAAAAATGCCATTCTCTTAAAAATAAAAATGCCATCCTCTTAATGACAAAAATTGCCATCCACTTTAAAATAAAAAATGACATATTGTTAATAATAGAAATGTCATGCTATAAATGCCATGTGAGAAACTGAAAAATGCCATGCTCTTTAACATAACCAAAAATCTGTAGAAATGACATCATACATATCACTTATACTATAGGAAACAATTCTACAAATGCCATGGCATGTTAGCGGTACAAACAAAACAAGTGCCATTGGGATAGAAAATGCCATGGCATGTTAGCAGTATAAACAACAAAATGCCATGGTCTAATTTTAAAAAATGCCATCCTCTAACTAAACAACTATCGTTAACAAAACAAACATCGATGCCGATGCACTAATATGCTGATGAAAACGAATTTCCTAACATTTGAGAGATGAGAGTACCTTTGTACCTGTGTATCCCAATCTCAGGTCGGACAACAAGGATGCGGAAGCAGCGACTTGGAGTAGGGCAAGAGAATGAGGCCGTCAGGGATCCCATCCAAGTAACCGGTCTGGGAGAATGGCCCTCGAGGCTTCCGCCGCCTTCATGCGTCCGCCGGGCACCGAGGAAGCCGCGCGGCTACACACAGGCCAACGAGAGTCTATGGAGAGGGAGCTAGCTTCTGTCAACGGGGTCTTTGAAAACTGCCATGGTATAGAGCAAACAATTCTTAAAAATGCCATGCTCTAATAATAAAAATTCCATGCTCTTAATAATAATAATAATAACGCCATGTGGTTTTTACAAAATGCCATGGCAAATTTGTAAGGGACACAGGGGATAAACTTGAGCATTTGGTTCTTTGAAAACTGCCATGGTCTAGAGCAAACAGTTCTTAAAAATGCATGCTTATGGAAGGTGAAACTAGACATCTAGGTAAATAAGGCCATTTCTCTTGGATCACACGACACTTCTTGCAAATCTCAGTACTATGTCCATCTTCTGCTGCTGGTTATGTCGACACATAACACCGTTGAGCAATTTATGGAAAGGAGCCACAAAAGTTGTTACAAATAAATCTAACCAGATTGCATACTTGCGGGTTGCAGCTGGTGTCTGAAGCCAACTGCACAAAGTTCAGAGCTACTGGTCGTAGTACAATAAACCAGGCTGTCCGCCAAGTAACTAGCACAAGTACAGCAACAATGGCCTTAACTTGGACATGAATCTGGACGAAGTACAGCAACTAGTGGCAGGATAAATTTTCTTATGCCGCCTCCAGTGGCAAGTTAAACGCGGCTTTCGCCTCCGTCAGACTAATAAAAAGAAGAACATGCTTGGGGACAAGCTAATTTGCACTAAACTAAGGTGACCAATGAATTAACAAAGCATCCTGCTAGCTTGTTCCAGCCTCCAGGTGCAGGCATTCATCACTGCCATTCTATGCAAGAAGGATTTCTGATTTGTGGTTACTTGCAACAAAGAGTACAGTTGAGCTAGTTACAGAGCTGTGGTTATTGGTTGAACCACAGTCTCCCAGACGTCATTACAGCTAATTAACCATGTTCACATTTTCTTCAAAACAATTGATGTTCACATTTTCTTTCTGGCATAACACCATGTTCATCTTGTGCTACAGGTATGGAGACCAGAGAGCCACGGTAGTAGACTGACATGCCTGCGCGGTTCATGCAGACACCTCACTGTGCACATTTCTGTCTGGTCAGTTTTGTAAACCGAATTCTCATTCAGTTTCCCAAGGCAGCGCCAGCGCGCGATGCCCGCTGATGCGGGAGCTGTGAAGGCCGAGTCACGGTTTCACGTCAGTAGTTTGCAGTAAACCGAACAGACTTGAAAGCTACTGGTCGAAGTACAGAAAGTAGCACCATGATGAACACTAGTTAAGCTGTCCCAAACCATAGCTTACATGGATGGCCTGAACTTGGACGGGAATCCTGAAGAAAGTACAGCAGTGGTTGTAGGATAAGCTTTTCTTATGTGGCCTCCAGTGGCGGGTTAAACGGGGCCTCACCGATCTGTACTAACTTAAGAACATCACGAGTTCAGGTTCAGGGAGCATCATTTCACCAAATAATTGCTGGGAAGATATTCTGGCAAGATATCTGAAACCCCTTGCTGCATGCAATGCACTTTTTTTTTTACCTGGATGTTTCATGATAGATTTTTAATTATATGTTGTATTGTATAGTACTGCTAGATAGCCAGTAGAACCATGAGCAAGGAGTTATATGCATGTGCAGTCGCTTATTCAGTGTGACAAAGGATAAAATGAACATTTCCATTGCTAAATATTGACGTCAACCTCAGAAATATTGAACTAACAATAATGCGACCTAATTTGCCCCAGCCTACTGAAGTAACACTCTCCCAATTTTCTAGTAAAACAGTCTTCATCGCAGAAACGTTACTGAAATCGTAATACCCCAAAAGTGTTTCAACGCACAGACCTGGATGTTTCATGGGTAAGTTATTAATTCTGAGCTTGCCAATAATATATATAGTTGCTGACTTGCTGAGCAATACTGGAAACAAACAGCACATATATAATATGCACCGGACGAGATCTGTGAGGATAATGCTTGCACACATGAAATGTTTCTGCCATCTTCAGAAATAATAATTACTACTAGAACATAGAGCGAAAACCAATACCAAAACAGTAAACAGAATGACCAGCTGCACTTCCTCCTGCATCATTGATCATCGCTGCTCCCAGCATCACATTCTTCCATTTCCTCGTCGCTGGTTCCAGCTTCACTTTCTCCCGATTCCTCGTCGCTGCTTCCTGTTTCACTTTCTCCTCCTTCATCATCGCTGCTCCCAGCATCAGTTTCTTTCATGTCCTCATCGCTGCTTCCAGCCTCACTTTCTCCCAATTCCTCGTCGCTGCCCGTTTCACTTGCTCCTGAATCAACCAGTTTCTCTATTTGTGCCCCTGCCAGAATTGTAATATTATCACTTATTAACAGCTACTCACAAATAACATCTGTAAAAGAACACATATGGATGGAAGTAAACATAATATATACCTGGTAGACTGTAAAAGCTTAAATAGGGGATGAGGGTGTGTATACTGTCAGATTCAGAAAACTCTTTCGAGAGCTTTAGCTTCTCGCAACTTAGGGAACGAGGGAGTAACTTGAGATCAATCTTGTAGGTGCCAAGATCTGTGATTACAAAAACTATGGCCGTGCCTTCAATAGAGCCACGCAACCAACTTGGTGCATCTGGACGGTCTACATGGACATGATTCTTGAGGTTGATGACTGTTCGTTGTGTCCATGCTGCAACTTGGTCGGGACCAACCTCCCTCCACCACAAGGAGAGGTCGAGGTTTTCGTCGTCCAGATCTGCAATCCCCAGCCGACCATCGTCCTCATCCGGTGCAATGAGGACCGGATAGTACTCGTAGTCCTCGACCGGAATCTCCAGCAGCAGCTCAACCTCTGACAAGCAAGACGTGCCCAAGTCGTACTTGAGAATACCAGCGAGAGCATCGCGCACAAAGAGATAATGGATCGCACCTCCGGTGAGCAATGTGGTGATGCTAGGCAAGCGCAGTTCATCTTCAAAAACACCAAGGTGAAGGGATGACCGAGAGCTCCAAGTCCTTGTCTCGGACGAGTAAACGGTGGCCGTGGCCACCCCCTCGCCCTCATGAAGGGTGAGGAAGACAACGAAGAATGGGCCCAAGTGGCAAGCCACGTGGTCGCAGCCGCGCACAGCACAAAGCACAGCTGCGCTCCAATCTGTTGGAACACTATCGTAGCTCTGTGGACGCCGCACCTTCCTGGCGTTGCCCGTCATGGGGTCCCAGACGACCAGGTAGAGCCGGTTCTCATCCTCGTCAAAATACCTGAGGAGGGCGCGGCCGTGGCGGCAGTCGACCACAGAATAGTCATAGCAGTGTCGGGGATCGCGCGGGAGAAACTTGGTGGTGGAGATGAAGGGGGCACCGCGGTACACACTGTGGAAGAAACCGAGCAGGGGGGGGTTTCTTCTTGTGGAAGGTGCGGTAGCGGCTGCGGAAGCCATGGTCGGAGAGGAGGCGGCACCACGGCTTGCAGACGAGGGAGGCGCGAACCAAGGTTTCAGGCTCGTCGGGCGGGAGGCGGATGAGGATCGCCTCCACGAGATGTTCGACGTCCTTGAGCTCGGGAGCATGATACGGTCCCAGACCGAGCCGCTGTTTTCCTGCACCGGACCGAACAGGCAAAAGCTCGGTCTGGACCGACCAACAACCCACCGGCGGCGAGGTGGTGACCATGTGGTCGACAAGAGAAACTTCCTGGCCACATTCAGAAGCGGGAACAGAGGAGAAAGGTGCAGTGACTCACGAAAAACTCGATGGCGGGGACGAGGAGGCCGGGGAAGCAGACGGCGGCTGGACTTGGGGATGGAGGATGATGGCGACGGCTTTGGTGCCCATTCGGCCGATTCCTTGCACTAGGAAGTAGATCTCAAGGTGGCAGACCTAGTGGACAAGGTGGTTCGTCGCGGGCAGGCCGACGGCCGTGCGTGCTGTGCGCCGGTGGCCCTCAATGCTCTGCGCGGTGGCATGCATGCTCGGGCTCGGGCAAGGCGAGGTGGTACTGTAGGAGAGGAGAGGGGCGACGTCAACGAGTTGGGAGGGACGGAGAGGAGAGATCGGGCGAGTGGTGGGCCTGGTGACGACGGTGGCGGCGCTCGCCGTCGCCGGTGGGATGGGAGAGGGAGAAGGCGCCTTGAACTGGACGAGGACCGTGCCCTAGTTAACAGCTGGACTGGGCCAAGTCTCGGTCCGCTCGGTTAGCCTGGTTAAAAACAGGACCGGACCGAAGCTTTATCGGGCCTCATTCCTGAGCTCGGACCGACCAACTTTTTTAACGGTCCGGTCCTTAACGGGCTGCGAGCCGGGCCAAAAGCCCGCTCGTCACGTCCAGGCTCGTTTGCGACAACACGTCCAGGAAGGAAGCCGACCAAACAACTGAGAGCTGCAGCCCGCGGCCGGTCTATTGTAGTACTAATAATTAATCTAATTAATTATTTCCTAACAGATCTACTTAGTATGTTTGAGTTTTGCTGTATAGCCTTCTGACTTTACTGTTTTCAGTGCTAAGTGTTTGCTTGTGTTTAAGCCTCGTCTTTTCTTTGGACTAGACCATAACTCCATAAGTTCTTTCCAAATGGCATAAAAATATAATTATGCACCATTTACATCATGTAAGATATCATTGAAGCTCATGTCTTCATATATTACAGAAATATGTAAATCATTAAGTTTTGCATCTATATGTATTACCACAGCAATACTAATGCAAAACCATGTTTTGCGTAAATTTATTCCTTCGGAATTTAAGACATTATATACGTCTTTGCCGCAAACATTGCCTAAGGCATACATTTTAGGAGAACAACTACATATTATTATTTTTGCAAAAAGAAATTGTTGCAAATTTAAATGTAATTCAAATATGAATTATGAAGTGTCATACTCAATATGACTACACGCATTTATTTGTGAATCACAAGGTAATAGTGGCATCTACTGCACAATTTGCAGATTATCCACCAATACTGTAAGGTCTACATCTTGTCATTTTGATAAGATGACTACCTTCAAGTGCTCTTCCAAATATTAATGTGACTATTCCAAATGTTATTTGTGAATCACGAGGTATTGGTGGTATCTACTGCACCATTTGCAGATTATCCACCGCTACTGTGAGGTCTACTTCTTGTTATTTTAACAAGATGACTACCTTCAATGTGCTCTTCCAAATATTAATATTATATGTGACTACCTTAAGATATCATAAGGTAATACTGGCATCTACTGCAAATTTTGCAGACTATCCACTATTACTGCAAGGTCTACATCATGTTACTTCGACAGATGATTACCTTCAAAGTGATTTCACACATTTTGCATAACATAAGGTAATAGAATTGTGAACATCTACTGACAAAAGTCAGACTATGTTTTCTATTACTGCGAGATCTACACCGCATCCGGTGATTATCTTCAAAGTGTTATCCTATATAAATTGAGGTCTACACATGAGTGTATAGCATAAGCTATCATAAAATTTGCTCCTCTGAAGCAATTATTGTTGTTCACAAAAATTATTTACTCTCATAGTAAAAAATAATAATATTGATCTTACATGTTAAAATGGCATTTTTCTTCTAGTATCAATTATTTAAGCATCATTTTGCTTGAATAAGTCGTGGAAAATTACACAAATATTACTATTTGTGATGATATTGTCGTCCATACATCAAGGTGGAGACCATAATTTATAGCAAAGATCGAGTGTCTCAAACACTATTACAAGATCCACATCACATTTTTGGTTGTTATTTTATAGTGACTAACCCCATGTTCGAAAAATTCCATGGCTATTCTCTTGATAGCAAAATATGTACATATTCATTTTATATATCGCAAACTTCACTTAGTTCTCAAACTAAGTACATTATGGATGAGTATTTATAAACTTTGAATATTTTCCTTAAGAGAAACATGCTGCCATGAGCACATCACGAATGATCACCCATTCATTTTTCAAGACCTCAAGTCTATTGCATCTCACGATTCTATCACATAATCAACTTCAAGTTGAGATCTCATGATCAGACATTTTCATATGCGGATCTAGTTTGAAAAACTCTCAATATACTTTACATCCTCTTATGATGGTACTACCATTTTCCATGACGAGGAACATGGAATTTCTTAATATCATCAGATTCACCCAACGGGTGGTACGCCATTATTTTAAATTCTTGCTAGTACTGATAATACTAAGCAAGTAATTAGTCACTAAATAGAACCATGAGGAATTCAAATTAAAAATGGAAGCTAGAAGACAACCAAAGACAAAATTGCCTCTTAATAGGGAATATATCGTTTTCAAACGATCACAACGACGACTCTCAAGTTTGTCAAATGTATGGTTATACAATTATCATACCTATTTTTATCAAACCCTCAAACACATGGTCAAACCACACCATAAATTTGGAATAAATTTGAAATTTTGCAAACTTACAACCAGGAAATATTCTGGTAAATGATTGTTCTCAAATCTTCATCAGAAGGAGAGAACCAAAAGTCTTGTATAGTAAAAGGATGGTGAATTTTCTTCACAACGATGATATGTTTGCGTAACAATTTTTTCAATAATATTTGAGACCTCACGTAGTCTCTTAATAATCCCAAATAATATTAGCCTATACTTGTACTATTACATGTAGTAAAATGTCCAATATCATATCCCTTGGATAAAATATTAGATAAATTTGAATGTGTGTTTCAATTCATACTCAATATTTTTGCGTACACAATGATTTTCTAAGTATTAATAAATTAAATATTAGGCTCGATAGCCTTAACCATCCTAGTTTGGGGATGATTAGAAAATTATTGACAATTCTGTTGGTCACAACTTATCAAGTTACACATTTTCCCAAATCATCAGATTTTATGTGCACCGCATGTGACATAGGGGAAATTAGTTTTAAGGCACTCTCACCTTAAAAATTCTAAGCAAGCCACTTATTCTTCCTTGAACACATTCAAAAGATATATGTGGATTGCTTAACCATTATCTGGGGTAATTTAGATAACTTATGGTACTCATATACACATTCATAAATTGTTTAAGTGTGTTTCTAATCACACACAACCATGATCTTACCCGATAAAGTGCTTAACTTATCAAAGTAGAAGCAAAATTCTCCTGAACAAAGGAAACCCATTCGATTGGACAATGTCGTTGAACTCATTTCACGAGACCTTTATGATTGCATTCAGTACTCTATGTACATACCCATAATGGTTTAGTTAAATTTATTATCAAAGATAGTCAAATGAATTACATGACCACTTTTAAAGAATTGTAAATTTACCAGCCTCTTGCTGGACACATACGGCCTTACACACCGAAAGTATGATCTAAATCATACTAACTGCATATCATACTACTTAACCCCCTTGTAGTAACTACGTGGAAATCAACAAAGTATTTCCTATCTGCAATAATTCGGTTACATATCGATATCACCACTCCAGCGTACATCAATAGGCACTCACAGAAAATTAGGGATCTATTTGAGGAATAACAATTTATCCGTCAATCAAAATTATTCATAGCTCGTATGCTGATTGCATCAGCAATAAGGATATTTTCTGGCATTAGGGGGAGATAAGTACCACAAATAATGCCGAGAAATAAATTATAAATGTTATTGACATTCAATCCTTATATCCACGTACCCAAAGAATCTGAACTATAAGTTTAGAGAATCATATATTTGCAACACATTGCAAATTTGCCACACACATTTACTGATGACAAGGTGTCACTAAATTCCATATTCCTGCAGTAAAGTGTCAGAAAGAGTGGAGGTACCTGATAAACTACTCTTCTCCCCAAATGAGAGCAAGAGGGGGAGAAAGTCTGACAACATGAGATATAACTTCTCATATGCTTCCGCGGAAACAGAGGAAATCAATTCCTCAACCAGTAAATGTAATTCAACATCAAGTTGAAAGACACCTCACTGGATGCTCATCATCCAAAGCCCGGCATAAATGTGCACAAATATTTTGGTGCCGGGACATCGAAACACCTTGCCTCCATTTGTTGTAGGAAATCACAAGGAGTTAAAAAGGAATAAATATATTATCCACAAACTTCAATGATTCCATCAGAATCATATAAACTAAAGACTACATTTGTCGACATATATTTCTTCTCAAATTGCTAAACCTTTTGGGTCCGAACCAAAATCCATGGTAGAGTGCCTCTTGCACTCATATTGGTTCACATAAAAGGAAGTAAGTAATGAAGAATAGCACTTGCTCTACAAATGAGTAGTATTTACCGCAGTAATACCTACTCCTCATAAGTATCTTCCATATGGAATACTAAAAACTTCTCATTCATAGACAAAGTCAATGAGGTGGTGAGAAAGCGAGGCTTGTAGCAAAAGGGTTCACGCAGAGACCCGACATCGATTATGATGTAACATACCCTCTTGGTATGAGTGGAATTATGTTTCGATACTAAATATCATTGGCAATAAAAATAAAATATTATCCATGCAGTTAATGGATGTAGTGGCTACATACTCATATGAATCACTCATTTCGGAAATCTCTATTGAAGTCCCTGAAGGGCTTATACTTCCGAATCCAAAAGAAAATCGCAACAAATTTTGTGTAAAACTTCATAAGTCACTCTATGACTTGAAATAGTCGGAAATCATATGGTACTACCAACTAAATGAGTTCCTTCTTCAAAAGGATTACTCGAATAATGATGATTACTTACATGTTTAATAAGGGAATCCCAAAATTGATTTCTTTTCATCGCCTCAATGTATATTCATGACCTCATCATCAATGTCTATACGAGACCTAAACATACACATAATCATCTCAAGACGGAAAATTTGGATTCAACCAAATTTAGCTTAAGCTTACAACTTGAGCATTCTCTCAAGAATACATATCAGTCTACATATATCCAAGACATATACAAGAAGTTCAATGTGGATATATGATACCAATAAAAGACATGTAATATGGTCATAGTACCCCTGATAGGGTACATATCCATTCATACCTAGGGGTGATAATGAAGTGATATCAGGACCTGAAGTTCTATCTCACTAATGTCAATGCACTCATATCATTGCAAACTACGTCAGGCCTGACACTATATTTGCTATTTTTGTTCAGAGTGCAACCCCCAACAAAGGTATATGGTCGATATAAGAAATATCAACTTATATCTCAAGCTCACAATAAATCTTGGACAATTTTGTCGGGAAAATCAAGATATGACCATGATATGATGTAATGATATTGGCTCTTTATTTGATCCTAATAATGCCATATCAATGACTGAATTCACTGGAATAGTCTTCCCATGGAATTCATCTAAATAGACTCTGGTGACTATTTCCACTTATCATTCTGACATAATTGCTTTATCTAAAAACATTGCAATATATGCCTGGCTTAGTAAAATGATTAATCACACACAAAATCATATGGTTGAGATTCATCAGAATCGCATAACTTGGTTTTATTAAGATTCTACCACTTGTGTTACTCAATACCTATAGGTTATATGAAGAGCAACATCATAAAGCACATTGCTCGAAAATCACTTATCCTCATGAATTATAGAACGTGAGGAAACAATTTGCAAACAAAATACTGGAAAATCCAACGGATTATTCCTAATGTTATGATCATGTCAGTAGAATTGGCCGGACACATCCTCCAGATTTGCAAAGTTCAGGGGGAGTAATCTCTCAAAGTATAACCCATTAACAATCATTAGATTGCATCTATTGTATTTTTTTTCCTTCATGAGTTTTTCCCTAATGGTTTCTCATAAAAGGTTTTTAACAAGAAAAGATAAACACAAGTATCAGTATATGCCATATCATTTTCTCCTTATATTTTTCCCACTGGGTTTTAAAGGAGTTTTCAATGGCATATATAATCGCACTCTTTTCCTTATGAGTTTTCTCTCAAAGTTTCTCATAATGGTTTTTAATGAGGCAATATCTTCTCAAAGATCATATGCCATACTTTCTATTTTCCCTATCAGGGTTTTTAAAGGAAGTACTCAAGACATATTTATTGTTCTCTAAACCCAAATATGAGTTTTCTCCTTCTACAAAGGTTTTTCTCAATTGAGTTCTCATGAGACAATAATCATTATATGTTGTATCATTTTCTCCTTATTTTCCCACGGGGTTTAAAGGAGTTTTAACAACATATCAAATACTATTCTCCTCATATTTTTCCCACAGGGTTTTTGGAGGAGTCTTTCTCAAGATGAAGATGATGATCATTCTCAAAGGCAAGCACATACAAGGAGTCTTCAAGATGATGTATATTCACAAAGACAAGCATCGATTAAGGGGAGTGTTAGGAAATAATTAATTAGATTAATTATTAGTTAATAATCACTGCTATGTCGGTTCCACAGTTTGGTAACCGCTCCTTGTAAACCGCCTTGTACTGGAGTATATATACCCAATCTTCAATCAATGAGAATATCCTTTCCATCATTTGCTCTCCCTCTCGTTTTACTCTTTCACAAGATCAAAGCGAGCTGTAGACTTTTGGGCTTCGAAAAATAAATGCGTGGAGACTCCCACCATCGAGAAGCTCACCGTTCGTTCGCCGGCCGGCTCGCGTCCTCCTTCCCGAATCCCGAGGAAACATTTATTACGTCAAAGAATAAATGGAGTTTCCGTGGGAGGCGGAATTGTTCGGTTTTCCACGAACCGTACGTCTTCTCTTCTCACCTGTGCATGCGGCGCATACTACATCGTTATGCTGCTATCGCTACGCTTCCATGCAACTGTGGGCTTTGAATGTTGTACACGAGTCGACAAGTACTACGTACCAACAAATGTGCGTGAAAAATAAACAAATGTACGACGTTTGTTACCATCCAACTGATCTGACATTACCCCTCAAAAAAAAAAAGAAACTATAAACGTATAGGGAAAGAAAAGGTTTGAGGGAAGACACGCCACGCAAAGGGGCGATCAGCTCAATATATATTGGCCTCGTGTACAAAGTCTTGAGAGCCAAGAAAGAACTACCGTGAAGATCTCCAACCGAACAGGCTCGGTGAGATAAGGTAGAAAAATAAACGTACACAGCTTATACAGATATGTCACGTTAACATCCCCCCGCAGTCAATGCGTCGGGCGAGCGAACGCATAGACTGTACCGAAAATCCAAAAACAGCTGGGACGGCAGACCCTTCGTCATAATATCTGCAAACTGCTGTGAGGACGGCACATGAAGAACCCGAATCTGACCGAGAGACACCTTTTCCCGAACAAAGTGAATGTCAATCTCGATGTGCTTCGTACGGCGATGCTGAACCGGGTTGCAAGCCATGTAAACAGCGCTGACATTATCACAGAAGACGACTGTAGCGGAGTGAAGGGGACGCTGGAGTTCCTGGAGAAGTTGGCGAAGCCAACAACACTCAGCCACGACATGAGCCACGGCGCGGTACTCTGCTTCGGCGCTCGAACGAGATACCGTGGCCTGGCGTTTGGATGACCAGGACACAAGGTTATCACCAAGATAGACACAATAGCCGGAGGTAGATCGGCGAGTGTCGGGGCAGCCAGCCCAGTCCGCATCGGAGTACGCGGTGAGTGTCGAAGCCGAGGAAGAACGCAGCCAGAGACCAAGATCCAGTGTACCACGGACATATCGGAGAATCCGCTTGACAAGGTTGAGATGCGGTTCCCGAGGAGCATGCATGTAGAGGCATGCCTGCTGGACAGCATGTGCGATGTCGGGGCGCGTCAGAGTCAGGTACTGAAGGGCGCCTGCAAAGCTGCGGTACTCAGTGGGATCCGCGACGAGAGGACCGTCATCAGCTGCAAGTTTGCAACGGGTGTCTATGGGAGTAGGACACGGGTTGCACTCCAGCATACCGGCGCGCTGCAAGAGGTCGATGGCGTACTGGCGCTGGGACAGCATCATCCCTGATGGCGAGCGAGTGACCGAGATGCCGAGGAAGTAGGACAGATCCCCGAGATCGGTCATGGAGAACTCGCGATGAAGAAGACCGGTGATGTGCTGAAGAAGACCAGCGCTGGAAGCGGTGAGGATAATATCGTCCACATAGAGAAGCAAATAAGCCAGGTCGTCGCCCCGTCGAAGGACAAACAGGGAGACGTCGCACTGAGAGGCGACGAAGCCGAGACGGTGCGCGTAGTGAGCAAAGCGCTGGTACCAAGCCCGAGGAGCCTGCTTGAGGCCATAGAGGGACTTGTGGAGCCGACAGACATGCTGAGGATGATCAGAGTCGATGAAGCCAGGTGGTTGCTCGCAGTAGACCACCTCGTCAAGATTACCATGGAGAAAGGCGTTCTTGACGTCGAGCTGGTGTATCGGCCATGCACGAGAGACGGCGATGCTGAGGACGACGCGGATGGTGGCGGGCTTGACGACAGGACTGAACGTCTCGTCGAAGTCAACGCCCGGCTGCTGAGAGAAGCCACGAACAACCCAGCGCGCCTTGTAGCGAGCGAGAGCACCATCAGAACCAAACTTGTGCTTGAAGATCCACTTCCCTGAAACAATATTAGCACCAACCGGACAAGGAACAAGAGACCACGTGCGGTTGTGAATTAGAGCATCATACTCCTCAGTCATAGCAGCGCGCCACAATGGATCCTGAAGAGCACCCCGGTATGTTTTGGGTATCGGAGAGACGGAAGAGTGGATGGCCGAAAGATTTAGTTTATCGACAGGCTGAACAATGCCGTGTTTGGCACGTGTAAGCATAGGATGTGTGTTAACCGCCGGAACGGAAGGAGCGCGGGTGCGGGTCCGAGGCGGAGGTGGTGGCGGGGGTGGAGGCGGAGGAGTGGAAGCCGAAACCGAGGCAGGAGACTCGGAAGACGGAGAGGTACCGGCGACCGGCAAGCTGTGCGCTAGAGAAGACGTACGCGAGCTAGGCGCAGGTGTGGTCGCGCACGTCGGGAAGCTAGGCGCGCGCGTGGATGAGGAGCCATGCATGCTGGTCTCAGGAGAAGCATGCGTGATGGGTTGGGCTGGTGCTAGTACGACCGGGAAAGGCTCAGGGTCCAGCAAGAAGTCTAGGGACTCAGCAGGCTGGGCTGGTTGCGTGGTCGCGAACGGAAACGAATTTTCGTCGAAAATAACGTGACGAGACGTCAGAACTCGACGAGAATTGAGGTCGAGGCACCTGTAGCCACGGTGCGAAGATGGGTAGCCAAGGAAAACGCAGGCAGTGGATCGCGCAGCGAGTTTATGAGGAGCCGTGGCGGACTGGTTAGGGTAGCATAAGCAACCGAAGATACGGAGGTCGGAGAAGGATGGAGTTTTGTTGTGAAGGAGGGTGTATGGGATGCGAAACTCTACAGCTTGACATGGACGGCGATTGATGAGGAACGTTGCCGCGGCAAGGGCCTCTGCCCAGTATGAGGGTGGCATGTGTGCTTGGAAGAGGAGGGTGCGAGTGATATCGTTGAGGGTGCGCAAGGCACGCTCAGCTTTACCGTTTTGTGGAGACGTATAAGGGCAGGACATGCGAAGGTGGGTGCCGTTTCGATCCAAGAACTCGACTAGTGTAGAGTTAACGAACTCGGTGCCATTGTCGGTTTGTAGAGAGACTATGGGAAGATTGAATTGTGTGCGTGCGTAGGCGAAGAAATTAATGAGGATATCACAAGTGTCGGATTTGCGCCGAAGGGGATAAGTCCACATAAAATGAGAAA
This sequence comes from Triticum aestivum, assembly GCF_018294505.1. Lineage (NCBI taxonomy): Eukaryota > Viridiplantae > Streptophyta > Magnoliopsida > Poales > Poaceae > Triticum > Triticum aestivum. Next base: position 631,101,593 of record NC_057795.1, on the reverse strand, counting down.
AATCATCCACAATGACAAGGTAATATTTAAAACCAGAATTGCTTGCAACAGGTGAGGTCCATAAATCACAATGGATTAACTGAAAGGGAACAAAGCACACAGTTTGAGACCTAGAGAATGGTAGGCGTACGTGCTTGCCTAGTTGACACGCATGACAAACCATAGTGGACTTATTACATGGAATAGCAAAATCTTTAGCTAAGTGTGACATAGCGTCACGACCTGGATGACCTAAGCGGCGATGCCACAGCTCGGTGGGGGTGGTGGAGGCGACAAGTCCATAGGGCGATGGCGAGCTGGTGCTTGTATGAAACTCGTAGAGTGGACCGGGGCTACTGAAGCGTATGATCTCGCGCCGAGTTTGAAGATCCTTGATAGAAAAACCAAAGGGGTCATACTCCACGGAACAAGAATTATCAATAGTAAATTGACGAGTAGAAAGGAGATTTTTAATGATGGTAGGAACTACTAGAACGTTGTTAAGATCAAACGTGCGGTGGGGTGTAGAAATAGTAGTGTGACCAATGGTGGAGATGGGTAAAGAAGAACCGTTGCCAATGGTGACTTGGAAGGGAGGAGAATTTTGGGAGGGAGAAGAGAGTATACCGGGGTCGGAAACCATGTGGGAAGTGGCGCCGGAGTCCATCACCCATGGGCTTGGCGTGGTGGAGCCAACGTTGGAGCTGCTGGCGGTGTTGTTGAGGGCGGCGATGAGGGCGGAGCAGTCCCAGGCTGGGGCGCTGGTGCCGGAACCGGGGCCGTACGGCGTAGCTGGAGGTGGAGGAGCAGTGCCGAACGCCTGCCCATGCAGGGGAGCGAGCTGGGTCGTATACGCTTGATGGCCAGGAGGAACCCAGGTGGATGGGCCGGAGTAGCGCTGCATCTGCTGCTGGGGGGCGACAGGCCGTGGCCCAAGGACGCCAGGACCGCCAGAGGGAGGAGGCGGACCACCAGAGGGCCTCCAGGTGGGCTGCATCTGCTGCGCCTGGCCCGTGTAGGGGTTGAAGCAGATCCACGGGCCAGGTGAGTTCGAGAAGCCGGTGTTCTTGTTCTTCTTCTTCTGCCAGCGGCCATTGCCGCCGCCACCAGTGCCACCGCCGCCGCCACCAGTGCCACCGCCGCCGCTGCTGCCTCCAGAGGTGCCACCGGATGGACTAGAGCCGGTGGTGTTCCCGTACAGCGCGATCTGGGACGCGGCGGGTGGGTGCGTGCCCGGGGCGGGATGTGCGAGCTGATTCTCGCGGAGGAGCAGAAGTGAGCGAGTCTGCAAGAACGTCGGGGTCGGGACCTGCATAGAGACAAGGGTGATGATGTCGGCAAAGCGGGGGTTGAGCCCCCGGAGGCAGGTGAGCACCAGGGTCGTGTCGGTCACGGGCTGTCCAACGTCGCGGAGGGCGTCGGAGAGAGTCTTGAGCTTGTGGCAGTACGCGGCGATGGTGAGATCGCCCTGGACGATGGCGCGGAATTCCGCCTCGAGGTAGACGGCGCGGGTGAGCTGGTTGTCGAGGAAGAGGTTGCGGATGAGCGCGTAGGCCTGAAACGCGGTCTGGTCCCGCGCCATGATGATGTCGAGGATGTCGTCGGAGACGGAGCCGTAGAGCCACGAGCGGACGATGTAGTCCTGGCGCGACCACTCAGCGGTGCGATCGGCGGCCGGGGTGTCGGTGGAGATGTGGCCGGAGAGCTCGTACTTGCCGAGGAGGACGCTCATGAGCATACTCCACTTGGAGAAGTTGGAAGCCTGGAGGTCGAGGGCGACCGGGATGTGCGTCTTGACGTTGACGCTGATGGCGAGGGACGCCGGCGACGCAGCCTGGACCACGGTGGTGGACAGGGCTCCGGAGGTGAGAGCATCCATCGCGGAGGAGGTGGCGGCCGGGGACGTCATGGTGGAGGCTGGGAGGCTGGCGGCGGAAGCTAGCTAGGTTTGTAGATCGGAATTGTCTGATACCATATAAACGTATAGGGAAAGAAAAGGTTTGAGGGAAGACACGCCACGCAAAGGGGCGATCAGCTCAATATATATTGGCCTCGTGTACAAAGTCTTGAGAGCCAAGAAAGAACTACCGTGAAGATCTCCAACCGAACAGGCTCGGTGAGATAAGGTAGAAAAATAAACGTACACAGCTTATACAGATATGTCACGTTAACAGAAACTGATCTGACATTCGGTATGGGCCACAACAGTAAAACCAGGCCTCTCGCTTCTGTGAAAATATCGTAGTACATACGTAACGGAAGCGGGGAACAATCACTGCGTCAAAGATCAAGTTGCTTTCCCCGCAAAAAAAAAAAAATCAAGTTGCTGTACGTAAGGTAAATGTAGTACAGGGACCAGCCTTCATACGCATGACGGCATGAGTACAAGCATACGCATGACCTCTTGGCCCGCACAACCTCCACAGATAGGCCGGCCATATGAACATGCGCAACAATGAATGAAGCCACCATGCATAAAAGGAACAGTGGCGCAATGTGACAAAGAGTCAAGAGGGGGCCAAATTTCAAAATGTAAGCAAAATATACATGAAAACATGGCAGCTCGGCGCATATTGTTGTCGACTCGTCATGTAGGCGGTTGCAGTGGCGCGCAACAGCATTAGACGTTCTGTGCGGCAGCAAACAATTTGGCCCGGCGGCCGTGCAGCGGTTAGCAGTCCAAACCAAAGAGGAAGCATGATTGGGAAATTGGAAGGACTACTTAAAAAAATCACGAATATGCACGGGGCATATCATTTCATTAATAAAAGGAAAGAGAGTACACCGGCAGACCTCATAAAGCGCACACTACGTGGCATTTATGAGGTTGCGATGAGCATAGGATGGGTTGCTCAGTCCTTACATGTCAAACTCAGGTTACATGAATGATCAAAACTAACCCTTCGAGCACCAGCCTCAACCCAGATGCGAGCTTCCTCCTGAATGTTGTGAACCAGGAGGGAGGTGGACGGGGTTGCACCATCAAAGATGCAGGTGTTGCGGTGTTTCCATTTGATCCATGCAGTAAAAGCGATGAGGGAGGCAAGACCCTTGTGCGGGCTTCCCGGGGAGTTGCTCAGGGTCATTGCCCACTAATCGTAAAAATTCATGGATCACCATAGATGGAAGCATGGAGGCAAGCCGTGAACAGTTTTTGCAAAGAAAGCTTCATGGACTCGAAGCTGTGAACAGTTTTTGCAGAGAAAGCTTCATGGACTCGAAGTACAAAAATCAACCAAGCTAGGAGGTAGCTATGCACGTATGTTATGGGCTACGTAAGAGAATTGCAATTTGGGTGGGGGGGGGGGGGGGGGGGGGGAGTGGTCAGGACGTTGTTTGGCCTCCAAGAGGTCTACCGGTGAAAAGGAAGAAGAGGTAGCTGCCACATCGCCGTGCTTCCAACCTCATCGTCTATGGCCACGTATCGTATCCTCCGTCAGTCTAATACTAGAAGTGACTGTAAAAATGACCGACTCTGCTAGAGTTGCTCTATGGAGGATAAAATCAAACCAAAGAAAATTTCTTATACGTCATCATAAAGAAAAAAAGCTAAATCAAACTCTTTGATCCTTGTCTATTTTAAACTTTAAGAGCGTTCTCAAATAGGGATTATCGACGTGCCAAGTCGAATCACGGGATTGTTGACTGCAGTCGTAACTGGGCCAGCCCAACATACGGGAAGCAAGTTTTTCTTTTCGTTTCCGCAACATGCAAACTAAAAGGGAGCTCCGATAGGGCGCCCTCTGCGCCGTTGAACCAGCTGGCGCTCACTGTAGCGCTTAGTTGGGCCGACAGACGAAAAGCGAGCGTAGTGAACTCACAGCACGAAAAAAGCGCAAAAAAGTGGCTTTATCCAGGATTTGAACTCGCGTGGTTGGACTCTCGTACGAGTTTTGCTAACCACTAGACCTGCTCAATAGCAGTTGATTAAAAACAGTGCCAAAAATATAAGAACAACTATCGACGCGGTATTTATATTTTATCACTTAGATTTTGGAATTATTTGAAAAAACATGAATTCAAACATTTTCATCAATTTGGGAAAAAAACGTCATTTTTGATGAAAAATTTCATCCATTTTGAAAAAAGTTAATCAATTTTAAAAATGTTCATCATTTTTCAAAAAAGTTCACCAAAAATGAAAAAAAGTTCACCAATTTTGATAAAAGTTTGGTCTTGAAAAAATTCATTGATTTTGAAGAAAGTTCATTCAGTTTAACAAAAGAAGAAAAAATATAAATAGAAAAGATAAAAAAACAGTTCCGATAAAAAAAGAAAAAAGAAGAAAGGAGAAAAAAAAGGAGAAAGGTGTAGGGTGGTTAGCTCAGCTTTACGTAGGACCAGGAGGTCATCGGTTCGAAACATACTAGGCTCGCACTTTTCCGCTCTGAAAACAGGAAAAAAAAGGAAGATGGGCCATCCCAGGAGGAGAGCTTGTGCGCCTGTTTGCAAAAAAGGAAGGAACGGGAGACGGAGAGCTCCTATTTGCCGCATCCTGCGTCAAATATATGTCCCTTCCCACTTGGCGTGCCCGACTAGGCCAGTCCATTGGGGCTGAATCGGACCTAGCAGTCGGGAGGAAAATGCACAAAAAAAGTGGATGCGCGAGTGGGGATTCGAACTGTAGATCTCGTATTTGCGCAATCACCTTGCTAGCCAGTCTTTTTTTAGGGTAAACTAGGGGCTTTATTCAAGGTTCAAAATCTGAGGAATACAAGTAATGTCGGGCAAAATCCCTAGCCACATATGGCGACCCACCGCAAGAGACGCAGCTCCTTTAGCTAGTGGCTGGGCCTCGAAATTATTCTCCCTAAACTCGAAACGGAAAATAACAGAAAGAAAAAAGTTTCTACTGAATTGAATCTCCCTAAGAATGGGAGCATAGACCGGCGACCCTCCATTCTTGATGTGCGAAATCACCTCCTGACAGTCTGAGGCTACCTCCAAGTCCTGCAAGTTTAAGTCCTGAGCAAGGGCGAGGGTCTTGCTACATGCCAGTGCCTCCAGGCTCGCTGGGTCAATCAGGCCCTCATACACCACTGCCAAGGCTCCCAGATAGATTCTGGCCTTGTTCCTACATACCACTGCAGCAGCTCCTCTTTCTCCCAAGGTGGAACAGCTCCATCACAATTTAGCTTTGACGCCTCCCCCGAAGGTGGTAACCACGCTCTAGCACGGGGCCGATCCACCCGCCCCAAATGTGGGTTTGATGTTCTGACAGCCGCAATCTCTAGGTCATCCAAGTATCTCTTGATGAAGCACATAGACTTTGAAATTCATTGTCATGAATAGCCTTTCTCCGAGCCCACCATATCGTCCACATGGTCACCAGAACACGCGCAAGGTCGTGTTGATTTGTGGTCTCGAAAAGCCAGAAAAGCCAGAGCCTAGCATCCTCGTTTTGGTTTGATATCACATGCTCAAGTAGTTCATCGTCTCCCAGCGCCCACGCGCACCTGGCCATGGTACAGCTTAGAAGTGTGTGTCTCCATGAGTCTTCCGCTGCATTGCATATAGAACAGATAGGATTGTCTGCCATTTTCCTCTGGTGCCGGACCAGACCCGTGGGAAGCGAGGTGTGCGCGAGCCGCCACACGAAAACATGAATTTTGGATGGCACTTTCACTTTCCACAACTGTGTCCATGAACTCTTGTCAACTGCAATGTTGGAGTGTCCCGATCGGTGCTCGAGCCAATCTTCCCATTGAGCCTTGATCGCCGTAATCATCCGGTACGCTGAACGAAGTGAAAAAACACCACACCGATCATAGTGCCACGCCCAAAAGTCATCTTGCACCAGATTGCTGATGGGTATGTTGATGATCACCTCAATATCCGGTGCAATGAAATGATCCGAGAGTGTTTGCCTATCCCAAGAGCGGGTCACAGGATTGATAAGCTCCGACACCAACGTTGGTGGGTTAGCTGTTGTAGCGCAGATCGGCCGTAGTTTGTAGTCCCTCGGCATCCAGTTGTCAATCCAAATCCGGGTAGTCGAACCATCTCCGATTCTCTTGATCAGCCCTAGAGACAAAACATCCCTCCCGTCCAAAATCGAACACCAAACCTAAGACGGGGCCTGACCCAGAATAGCGTCAAGGATGTTTGCATTAGGGTAATAACGGGCTCTAAGAACTCTTGCGCTCAACGTCTCAGGCTCATGTAATAATCTCCAGGCTTGGCGGGCAACTAATGCCAGGTTGAACAGTTCGATGTCCCGAAAGCCTAAACCTCCCATAAATTTTGGTTTAGTCATTGTACTCCATGAGATCCACGCTGTTTTCCTTTCTCCATTCCTACTCCCCCACCAGAACTTCCGAATTATGCCATTGATGTGCTCACAGAGACCCCGTGGTAGTTTGAAGCACGCCGTCGAATATGTAGGGATGGATTGGGCCACGGATTTTATTAGCACTTCTTTACCGCCCGCTGATAAGCACTTCTCCATCCACCCTTGAACACGTTTCTAGATTCTGTCCTTTAGATATCTAGAAGATCCTTCCTTTGCTCTACCCACATCAGAGGGTAAGCCGAGGTATTTCTCTGATAAAGATTCATTATGAACATTCAACGTTTTCTTGATCGACTCTTTTGTTAAAGCAGGCACACCTTTGCTGAAAAAGATGGATGATTTGTCTTGATTTATCCTTTGGCCAGAGGCATTGCAATATGTTGTTAGTATATCTCTGACTCGTGTTGCACTTTCATCAAAGGCCTCAAAAAAATAGCAAACTGTCATCGACAAAAAGCAAATGATTAACTGTAGGGGCATTGGGAGCAACTTCTATCCCTCTCACTACTCCTTTCGCCTTCAATAAGCATGATAAACCTTCGGCCGCTAGCAAGAACAAGTAAGGTGATATAGGATCTCCTTGCCGCAAGGCCCGGGAAGGCCTGAAAACATCCAAACTCCCTCCATTAAACAGAACTGAGAAGGAGACCGAGGACACACACCTCATCACAGTTGCAGTGAACCTAGGGCTGAATCCCATCTTGATCATCCCTGCCTCTAGATATGACCATTCCAATCGATCGTATGCCTTCATCATATCCAATTTTAGTGCATAGTGTCTATTACCTTTGACCCTCCTGGTTTTCATGTAATGCAAGCACTCGTAGGCTGTTATGAAGTTATCTATTATGAGACGTCCAGGAACGAAAGCCGACTGCTCTTCAGAGATGATATCGGGGAGAATGGATTTCAGCCGGTCTGCGAAGACCTTTGAGGCAATCTTGTAGATCACATTGCAAAGACTTATCGGCTGAAACTGTCCTAATATTTTTGGACTCGCTATCTTGGGAATTAAAACAATGAACGTGTTATTTATCTCCTCCAATGAATCTACTCCATCGAGCACTCGGATGATCATTCTTGTAACCTCATCCCCACATAGTTCCCAATGCTTCTGAAAGAAATGTGCGGGAAAACCGTCCGGACCGGGTGCTTTGGTCGGAAACATTTGGAAGAGGTCTTCCTTCACTTCCTCCTTGCTATAAGTTTCATTCAGCTTTGAATTCATAATGCCATCCACCCGCACCGGTATATGTGATAGCACATCTTCCATGCCTATAGTGCCCTCCGATGTATACAAATTTGCATAAAATTTCGCGGCCATGTTGGCCAACTCGTCCCTGTCCGTACAAACAGAGCCATCCGCCCGGTTCAGCTGTGTTATTCTGTTCTTTGACCTACTCGCGCTTGCTTTTTGCTGAAAAAATTATGTATTCCGATCGCCTTCAGACAGCCAGGTTATGCGGGATCACTGCCTCGCCATTATCTCCTCCCGATAGGCTAGTTCTACCATTCGATCCTCGATAGCTTTTTCTTCCCGACTGGGCCCCGTGCGTGTCGATTCCTCTCGCAGCAAAGCTAGTTGGCGGCAAAGAGAGCACAACTCCATGCCCACAGACCCAAAAGTGTGTCGCCCCCATCGGGTCATGGCCGAAGAAACAGTGTGTAGTTTGTTTGCTAACTCAGCCACCGATCCCGCAGGGCCATCTTCATTCCATGCTGCTTCTACAGTTTCTATGAAGCGACTATCTGTCTCCCACACGCATTCATAGCGAAAAGGTTTTTTTATGTCCATTCTCCGGTTCCCAATATCCAATCCATTCATCAGTAGGATGGGGCTATGATTGCTCTTCGCCGCTGTCAAGTGCTCCACACTAGCAAATGGAAACAAGCTCGACCAACTAGATGTAGCCAAAGCTCTATCCAATCGGACCCTACAGTACTGTCCACCCGTCACCCGCTTCTCAAAGGTCCAGTCCAAACCCTTATACCCCAGGTCCGACAAGCCACAGACATCAACAGCCTCCCTAAACCCAGCGATCTGCGAGCTGTCGCGGGTGTTTGGGCCCATTTGCTCTTCTTGGCGCAAAATTTCGTTGAAGTCGCTGATGCAAACCAAAGGCAAGGTACTCTCTCCCCGCAATCTCCTCATCATGTCCCAAGTTTTTGTTGGAAATATGCCCTAGAGGCAATAATAAAAGGATTATTATTATATTTCCTTGTTCATGATAATTGTCTTTATTCATGCTATAACTGTATTATCCGGAAATCGTAATACACGTGTGAATACTTAGACCAAATACGTCCCTAGTAAGCCTCTAGTTAACTAGCTCGTTAGTCAACAGATAGTCATGGTTTCCTGACTATGGACATTAGATGTCATTGACAACGGGATCACATCATTAGGAGAATGATGTGATGGACAAGACCCAATCCTAAGCATAGCACAAGATCGTGTAGTTCGTTTTGCTAGAGCTTTTTCAATGTCAAGTATCTCTTCCTTAGACCATGAGATCGTGTAACTCCCGGATACCGTAAGAGTGCTTTGGGTGTACCAAACGTCACGACGTAATTGGGTGACTATAAAGGTGCACTACAGGTATCTCCGAAAGTGTCTGTTGGGTTGACACGGGTCGAGACTGGGATTTGTCACTCCGTATGACGGAGAGGTATCTCTGGGCCCACTCGGTAATGCATCATCATAATGAGCTCAAAGTGACCAAGTGTTTGGTCACGGGATCATGCATTACGGTATGAGTAAAGTGACTTGCCGGTAACGAGACTGAACGGGGTATTGGGATACCGACGATCGAGTCTCGGGCATGTAACGTACCGATTGACAAAGGGAATTGTATACGGGGTTGATTGAATCCTCGACATCGTGGTTCATCCGATGACATCATCGAGGAGCATGTGGGAGCCAACATGGGTATCCAGATCCCGCTGTTGGTTATTGATCGGAGAGCCGTCTCGGTCATGTCTGCATGTCTCCCGAACCCGTAGGGTCTACACACTTAAGGTTCGGTGACGCTAGGGTTGTTAGGAAGACTTGTATGTGATTACCGAAAGTTGTTCGGAGTCCCGGATGAGATCCCGGACATCACGAGGAGTTCCGGAATGGTCCGGAGGTAAAGAAAACTATATAGGAAGTGCTGTTTCGGCCATCGGGAAAGTTTCGGGGTCACCCGGTATTGTACCGGGACCACCGGAAGGGTCCCGGGGGTCCACCGGGTGGGGCCACCCATCCTGGAGGGCCCCATGGGCTGAAGTGGGAAGGGGAACCAGCCCATAGTGGGCTGGTGCGCCCCCCTAGGCCCACCCCCTGCGCCTAGGGTTGAAACCCTAGGGTGGGGGGGGGGGGCGCCCCACTTGCCTTGGGGGGTACTCCACCCCCCCGGCCGCCGCCCCCTTGGGAGATTGGATCTCCCAGGGCCGGCGCCCCCCCTGGGGGGCCTATATAAAGGGGGGAGGGAGGGGGCAGCCGACCCCTTGCATCTTGGCGCCTCCCTCTCCCCTGCTACACCTCTCCTCCTCCGTCACGTGCTTGGCAAAGCCCTGCCGAAGTGCTGCTTCTCCACCAACACCACACCGTCGTGCTGCTGCTGGAGACATCTTCCTCAACCTCTCCTTCCCCCTTGCTGGATCAAGAAGGAGGAGACGTCATCCGCTCCGTACGTGTGTTGAACACAGAGGTGCTGTCCGTTCAGCACTTGGTCATCGGTGATTTGGATCACGGGCGAGTACGACTCCATCATCCACGTTCCAGTGAACGCTTCCGCTCGCGATCTACAAGTGGTATGTAGATGCAATCTCTCTCCCATGACTCGTTGCTTAGATGAACTCATAGATGGATCTTGGTGAAACTGTAGGAAATTTTTTTATTTTCTGCAACGTTCTCCAACAGTGGCATCATGAGCTAGGTCTATGTGTAGTTCTCTATTGCACGAGTAGAACACAATTTTGTTGTGGGCGTAGATCTTGTGAACTTGCTTGCCGCTACTAGTCTTTTCTTACTTCAGCGGTATTGTGGGATGAAGCGGCCCGGACCGACCTTACACGTACGCTTACGTGAGACAGGTTCCACCGACTGACATGCACTAGTTGCATAAGGTGGCTAGCGGGTGTCTGTCTCTCCTACTTTAGTTGGAGCGGATTTGACGAAAAGGGTCCTTATGAAGGGTAAATAGAAGTTGACAAAATCACGTTGTGGTTATTCGTAGGTAAGAAAACGTTCTTGCTAGAACCCAATTGCAGCCATGTAAAAGATGCAACAACAATTAGAGGACGTCTAACTTGTTTTTGCAGCAATTGTCATGTGATGTGATATGGCCAGAAGTTGTGATGAATGATGATTGATATATTGTGATGTATGAGATCATGTTCTTGTAATAGGAATCACGACTTGCATGTCGATGAGTATGACAACCGGCAAGAGCCATAGGAGTTGTCTTTATTTTTTGTATGACCTGCGTGTCATTGAAGAACGCCATGTAAATTACTTTACTTTATTGCTAAACGCGTTAGCCATAGAAGTAGAAGTAGTCATTGGTGTGACAACTTCATGAAGACACGATGATGGAGATCATGATGATGGAGATCATGGTGTCATGCCGGTGACGAAGATGATCATGGAGCCCCGAAGATGGAGATCGAAGGAGCTATATGATATTGGCCATATCATGTCACTACTTTATATAATTGCATGTGATGTTTATTATGTTTATGCATCTTGTTTACTTAGAACGACGGTAGTAAATAAGATGATCCCTTATAATAATTTCAAGAAAATGTTCCCCCTAACTGTGCACCGTTGCTAAAGTTCGTCGTTTCGAAGCACCACATGATGATCGGGTGTGATAGATCCTTACGTTCACATACAACGGGTGTAAGACAGATTTACACATGCAGAACACTTAGGGTTAACTTGACGAGCCTAGCATGTATAGACATGGCCTCGGAACACAAGAGACCGAAAGGTCGAACATGAGTCGTATGGAAGATACGATCAACATGGAGATGTTCACCGATGATGACTAGTCCGTCTCACGTGATGATCGGACACGGCCTAGTCGACTCGGATCGTGTAACACTTAGATGACTAGAGGGATGTCAAATCTGAGTGGGAGTTCATTCAATAATTTGATTAGATGAACTTAATTATCATGAACTTAGTCTAAAACTTTTGCAAAATATGTCTTGTAGATCAAATGGCCAACGCTCATGTCAACATGAACTTCAACGCGTTCCTAGAGAAAACCAAGATGAAAGATGATGGCAGCAACTATTCGAACTGGGTCCGGAACCTGAGGATCATCCTCATAGCAGCCAAGAAAGCATATGTCCTAGATGAACCGCTAGGTGAAGCACCCATCCCACAGAACCAAGACGTTATAAACGTTTGGCGGACACGTGCTGATGATTACTCCCTCGTTCAGTGCGGCATGCTTTACAGCTTAGAATCGGGGCTCCAAAAGCGTTTTGAGAAGCACAGAGCATATGAGATGTTCAAGGAGCTGAAAATGGTTTTTCAAGCTCATGCCCGGGTCGAGAGATATGAAGTCTCCGACAAGTTCTATAGTTGTAAGATGGAGGAAAACAGTTCTGTCAGTGAGCATATACTCAAAATGTCTGGGTTGCACAACCGCCTGTCCCAGCTGGAGATCAACCTCCCGGACGAGGCGGTCATCGACAGAATCCTTCAGTCGCTCCCACCGAGCTACAAGAGCTTTGTGTTGAACTATAATATGCAGGGGATGGTGAAGACCATTCCTAAAGTATTTTCCATGCTGAAGTCAGCAGAGGTTGGAATCAAGAAAGAACATCAAGTGTTGATGGTCAATAAGACCACTAAGTTTAAAAAGGGCAAGGGTAATAAGAACTTCAAGAAGGATGACAAAGATGTTGCCGCGCCCGGTAAGCCAGCTGCCGGGAAGAAGTCAAAGAATGGACCCAAGCTTGAGACTGAGTGCTTTTATTGTAAGGGGAAGGGTCACTAGAAGCAGAACTGCCCCAAATACTTAGCGGACAAGAAGGCCGGCAACACTAAAGGTATATTTGATATACATGTAATTGATGTGTACCTTACCAGTACTCGTAGTAACTCCTGGGTATTTGATACCGGCGCCGTTGCTCATATTTGTAACTCACAGCAGGAGCTGCGGAATAAGCGGAGACTGGCGAAGGACGAGGTGACGATGCGCGTCGGGAATGGTTCCAAGGTCGATGTGATCGCCGTCGGCACGCTACCTCTACATTTACCCACGGGATTAGTTATGAACCTCAATAATTGTTATTTAGTGTCAAGTTTGAGCATGAACATTGTATCTGGATCTCGTTTAATACGAGATGGCTACTCATTTAAATCCAAGAATAATGGTTGTTCTGTTTATATGAGAGATATGTTTTATGGTCATGCCCCGATGGTCAATGGTTTATTCTTAATGAATCTCGAGCATAATGTTACACATATTCATAGAGTGAATACCAAAAGATGTAAAGTTGATAACGATAGTCCCACATACTTGTGGCACTGCCGCCTTGGTCACATTGGTGTCAAGCGCATGAAGAAGCTCCATGCTGATGGACTTTTAGAGTCTCTCGATTATGAATCATTTGACACGTGCGAACCATGCCTCATGGGAAAAATGACCAAGACTCCGTTCTCCGGAACAATGGAGCGAGCAACCAACTTATTGGAAATAATACATACCGATGTGTGCGGTCCAATGAGCGTTGAGGCTCGCGGAGGATATCGTTATGTTCTCACTCTCACTGATGACTTGAGTAGATATGGGTATGTTTACTTGATGAAACACAAGTCTGAGACCTTTGAAAAGTTCAAGGAATTTCAGAATGAGGTAGAGAATCAACGTGACCGAAAGATAAAGTTCCTACGATCAGATCGTGGAGGAGAATACTTAAGTCACGAATTTGGTACACACTTAAGGAAATGTGGAATCGTTTCACAACTCACGCCGCCTGGAACACCTCAGCGTAACGGTGTGTCCGAATGTCGTAATCGCACTCTATTGCATATGGTGCGGTCTATGATGTCTCTTACCGATTTACCGCTATCATTTTGGGGATACGCTCTAGAGACAGCTACATTCACTTTAAATAGGGCACCGTCTAAATCCGTTGAGACGACACCGTATGAATTATGGTTTGGGAAGAAACCTAAGTTGTCGTTTCTAAAAGTTTGGGGATGCGATGCTTATGTCAAGAAATTACAACCTGAAAATCTCGAACCCAAGTCGGAAAAATGCGTCTTCATAGGATACCCTGAGGAAACCATTGGGTATACCTTCTACTTAAGATCCGAGGGCAAGACCTTTGTTGCCAAGAACGGATCCTTTCTGGAAAAAGAGTTTCTCTCGAAAGAAGTAAGTGGGAGGAAAGTAGAACTCGATGAAGTACTACCTCTTGAACCGGAAAGTAGTGCAGCTCAGGAAAATGTTCCAGTGGTGCCTACGCCAACTGGAGAGGAAATTAATGATTATGATCAAGGTACTTCGGATCAAGTTACTACTGAACCTCGTAGGTCCACAAGGACACGTTCCACGCCAGAGTGGTATGGCAACCCTGTCCTGGAAATCATGTTGTTAGACAACGGTGAACCTTCGAACTATGAAGAAGCGATGGCGGGCCCAGATTCCAACAAATGGCTTGAAGCCATGCAATCCGAGATAGAATCCATGTATGAAAACAAAGTATGGACTTTGACAGACTTGCCCGATGATCGGCGAGCGATAGAAAACAAATGGGTCTTTAAGAAGAAGATGAACGCGGATGGTAACATTACCGTCTATAAAGCTCGACTTGTCGCTAAGGGTTATCGGCAAGTTCAAGGGATTGACTACGATGAGACATTCTCTCCCATAGCGAAGCTGAAGTCCGTCCGAATCATGTTAGCAATTGCCGCATACTATGATTATGAGATATGGCAGATGGACGTCAAAACGGCATTCCTTAACGGGCATCTTAAGGAAGAACTGTATATGATGCAGCCGGAGGGTTTTGTCGATCCTAAGAATGCTAACAAAGTATGCAAGCTCCAGCGATCCATTTATGGGCTGGTGCAAGCATCTCGGAGTTGGAACATTCGCTTTAATGAGATGATCAAAGCATTTGGGTTTATGCAGACTTATGGAGAAGCCTGCGTTTACAAGAAAGTGAGTGGGAGCTCTGTAGCATTTCTCATATTATATGTAGATGACATACTTTTGATGGGAAATGATATAGAACTTTTGGACAGCATTAAGGCCTACTTGAATAAGTGTTTTTCAATGAAGGACCTTGGAGAAGCTGCTTACATATTAGGCATCAAGATCTATAGGGATAGATCGAGACGCCTCATAGGTCTTTCACAAAGCACATACCTTGATAAGATTTTGAAGAAGTTCAAAATGGATCAGTCCAAGAAAGGGTTCTTGCCTGTACTGCAAGGTGTGAGATTGAGCTCGGCTCAATGCCCGACCACGGCAAAAGATAAAGAAGAGATGAGTGTCATCCCCTATGCTTCAGCCATAGGATCTATTATGTATGCCATGCTGTGTACCAGACCTGATGTAAACCTTGCCGTAAGTTTGGTAGGAAGGTACCAAAGTAATCCCGGCAAGGAACACTGGACAGCGGTCAAGAATATCCTGAAGTACCTGAAAAGGACAAAGGACATGTTTCTCGTTTATGGAGGTGACGAAGAGCTCGCCGTAAAGGGTTATGTCGACGCTAGCTTCGACACAGATCTGGATGACTCTAAGTCACAAACCGGATACGTGTATATGTTGAATGGTGGAGCAGTAAGCTGGTGCAGCTGCAAGCAGAGCGTCGTGGCGGGATCTACATGTGAAGCGGAGTACATGGCAGCCTCGGAGGCAGCGCATGAAGCTATTTGGGTGAAGGAGTTCATCACCGACCTAGGAGTCATACCCAATACGTCGGGGCCGATCAAACTCTTCTGTGACAATACTGGAGCTATTGCCCTTGCGAAGGAGCCCAGATTTCACAAGAAGACCAGGCACATCAAGCGTCGTTTCAACTCCATCCGTGAAAATGTTCAAGATGGAGACATAGATATTTGCAAAGTACATACGGATCTGAATGTCGCAGATCCGTTGACTAAACCTCTCTCGCGAGCAAAACATGATCAACACCAGAACTCTATGGGTGTTCGATTCATCACAATGTAACTAGATTATTGACTCTAGTGCAAGTGGGAGACTGTTGGAAATATGCCCTGGAGGCAATAATAAAAGGATTATTATTATATTTCCTTGTTCATGATAATTGTCTTTATTCATGCTATAACTGTATTATCCGGAAATCGTAATACACGTGTGAATACTTAGACCAAATACGTCCCTAGTAAGCCTCTAGTTGACTAGCTCGTTAGTCAACAGATAGTCATGGTTTCCTGACTATGGACATTAGATGTCATTGACAACGGGATCACATCATGAGGAGAATGATGTGATGGACAAGGCCCAATCCTAAGCATAGCACAAGATCGTGCAGTTCGTTTTGCTAGAGCTTTTTCAATGTCAAGTATCTCTTCCTTAGACCATGAGATCGTGTAACTCCCGGATACCGTAAGAGTGCTTTGGGTGTACCAAATGTCACAACGTAACTGGGTGACTATAAAGGTGCACTACAGGTATCTCCGAAAGTGTCTGTTGGGTTGACACGGATCGAGACTGGGATTTGTCACTCCGTATGACGGAGAGGTATCTCTGGGCCCACTTGGTAATGCATCATCATAATGAGCTCAAAGTGACCAAGTGTTTGGTCACGGGATCATGCATTACGGTACGAGTAAAGTGACTTGCCGGTAACGAGACTGAACGACGTATTGGGATACCGACGATCGAGTCTCGGGCATGTAACGTACCGATTGACAAAGGGAATTGTACACGGGGTTGATTGAATCCTCGACATCGTGGTTCATCCGATGACATCATCGAGGAGCATGTGGGAGCCAACATGGGTATCCAGATCCCGCTGTTGGTTATTGACCGGAGAGCCGTCTCGGTCATGTCTGCATGTCTCCCGAACCCGTAGGGTCTACACACTTAAGGTTCGGTGACGCTAGGGTTATTAGGAAGACTTGTATGTGATTACCGAAAGTTGTTCGGAGTCCCGGATGAGATCCCGGACGTCACGAGAAGTTTCGGAATGGTCCGGAGGTAAAGAAAACTATATAGGAAGTGTTGTTTCGGCCATCGGGAAAGTTTCGGGGTCACCCGGTATTGTACCGGGACCACCGGAAGGGTCCCGGGGGTCCACCGGGTGGGACCACCCATCCCGGAGGGCCCCATGGGCTGAAGTGGGAAGGGGAACCAGCCCATAGTGGGCTGGTGCGCCCCCTAGGCCCACCCTCTGCGCCTAGGGTTGAAACCCTAGGGTGGGGGGGGCACTTGCCTTGGGGGGTACTCCACCCCCCTGGCCGCCGCCCCCTTGGGAGATTGGATCTCCCTGGGCCGGCGCCCCCCCCTGGGGGGCCTATATAAAGGGGGGAGGGAGGGGGCAGCCGACCCCTTGCATCTTGGCGCCTCCCTCTCCCCTCCTACACCTCTCCTCCTCCGTCACGTGCTTGGCGAAGCCCTGCCGGAGTGCTGCTTCTCCACCAACACTACGCCGTCGTGCTGCTGCTGGAGACATCTTCCTCAACCTCTCCTTCCCCCTTGCTGGATCAAGAAGGAGGAGACGTCATCCGCTCCGTACGTGTGTTGAACGCGGAGGTGCTGTCCGTTCAGCACTTGGTCATCGGTGATTTGGATCACGGCGAGTACGACTCCATCATCCACGTTCCAGTGAACGCTTCCGCTCGCGATCTACAAGTGGTATGTAGATGAAATCTCTCTCCCATGACTCGTTGCTTAGATGAACTCATAGATGGATCTTGGTGAAACCGTAGGAAAAAAATTTATTTTTTGCAACGTTCTCCAACATTTTTATACCTCAAGCTCCTATTAGCCTCTCCATAGAAACACGTTAATCGCCATTACACGTTAATCGTCAAGCTCCTATTAGCCTCTCCATTGCACGGCTCAGAGACCCATGAGTCAATGTGGTATTGAGAAAAGTTTTTTATTGCAAGCTCAACATTTGATTTCCAGAAAATACATAAGCCTCCACTCATCCCACTACTAGCTACTACAAAGCTACTATCAAAACCTAAAGAAGCCGCCAAACCCTCCACTCGGTTCTTTGCAATATGTGTTTCCACTATACAAACCACCGACGGCGCACTAGCCTCCACAAGATCGCAGAGCTCACGTACTGTCGCGGGGTCGCCAATCCCGCGGCAGTTCCAGCATAGGGTCCTCATCAGGACTGGCGGCCCTCCTCGAGGGAGGCCGCCACACTTGTTTGCTCAGAGCATTCTCCTACCTCCCCCCTGACGACGCTTCTTAATGGTGTGATTTTTCTCAGGCGTAGTGACCATCGCAGATGGGCCAGCTGATGGAGTAGTCCCTTCTATCATCATCACCATATCCGCAACCTTGCCCGCCAGGTTCTTCAACTGTTGCCCCCCAATGTGAAGCGTTCCGTCCGCAGCCACCAGCCTCTTTCTGGCCCCCTTATCGCCTCCCCTCTCGACCAGAGCGCTCCGTTCATCCACATCCATCTATTGCAGGGCGTGAAAAACCCCTTCTCCTCCCTCATTCCTTCCTCTACCACCCGCCGGTCCTCTACCTCCCCACGCTCCTCTATCTTCTCCTACTGCCGTCCGGCCTCTGCCCCTTCCCACTCCTTCTCCTCTTCCTCTACCCCCAAAGGGCTGAGTATTTGGCATCTCCGGCTCCCATAACAGCCAATCGCCCCATTCAAAAGTACTTGGGGCATGGACTCCATCACTGCATTCATTAGCAAGGTGTCCCATCAGTCCACATGCATAGCAAAAATCAGGAAGCTTCTCATAGTACACACTGTATTTTTTCCATTCCTTCAATGTAATGTGGACAAAATGAACCAGTGGGAGGTGGACATCCACATAAACCCTAGCCCGCAAAGTATTGGTCGGATTAATCCTCCCCTCATTCATGATCACATTGAAAGGGGGGTCACCTACTTTTGGAGCCACTTTTTCTGCCAATTCTCTCTTCCTGGTGAGGCCATCTGGCAAACCCTTCACCCTAGTGCACACCGGAATCTTGCCAAGTCTAAACTCCTTCACATCTGAGAAACCATCATACTCTTGGATCACCACCGGCGCCCTTCTAAACAGCCAAGGCCCTCCCTCCATGATCTTCCTCCAATCGCCCAAATAGTGGCATTGAACAAGGAAAAGGTTGGGGCCCTTGATGTTAAAAGTAACCCCCTGCGCATTGCGCATCTGCTGCAGTAGAGCCGCATGGCTGAAAGGCTTCGTCATGTGGACGCGGAACAGCGCCAACCAACGGACGTCCTTGATCAGATCTTCAACCTCTGCCGAGAAATCTAAGTCCTCTTCTTCCTTCCCATGGAGCTTCATCCCAGCCAACTGGTCCTCTAGGCCGAGATCGGAATCATGGAGATTCCCATCTACATCTTCGATCTCATCCTCATGTGCCCCCATCGCCTCTGTACTTCCTCTCACTCCTCCCGCTATCCAGATCCCCTCTTCTTCCCGATCTTCATCGCCCCCCATCACACCTCCCGATCCAATCCGCGTCACCGCCGCCGCCGCTGATGCTAACCCCGCCGTCCCGCCTTCCTCTTTCCCCCTGTCTCCTGCTGCGTTGTTTTCGCCATGCAAACGGATCTGCGTGGCAGAGATAGGTTGATCTCCCCGGCGGCCGAAGAAATCCGGCCCCCAATGAGGTTTTACGTGGACTCTGACTCAATCGCCAGAGGAGAAGGTGGAACCCTAGAAAACTAGGGGAAAGTCCTCACAAGCCCTTTTCGTTCGCTAGGGAGCTCGCGATCCCTTTCTAGCCAGTCGAAATACCGAGTGTCGTTGGCAAATGTGTAGCGCGACCTTTAGAAAAGTGACACCAGTGGCGTAAACTGAACATTACTTAACAAAATCTCAAACACTTTTTTGAAAACCAGGCTTTAAATTTCTAAACATATTTGAAACTGGAATGCCATTTTAAAATTCCTGAACACTTGTTGAAGTTGTAAAAAAGACTTGAAAATTTTCAGAAAATTTTTCTAATCTCCAGAACATTTTTAAAAGTGTGACATTTTTTAATCAGTGAAAAAAAATTGAACACATGATTTTTTTTCAAGTCCAGAACAATTTTGAAAACGTGATTTTTTAATTGGTGAAAAAATTCAAAAGAGGAACAACTTTTTAAAATAATAACAAATAAGACGAACAATTTTTAAAATCATGAACATATTCAAATTTTTAGAACAAATTTGAAAGTAGTGAACAATTCTGAAAATCCCAAACAAATGTGAAACACAAACAAATTTTGGAAACAAGAACATGTTTTGAATTTGTGAACAAGTTTTGAAAATAGGAACATTTTTTCAAATCCCGGTCACTATTTCAAAAGTTCTGATAAATTTGAACAAAAACATTCCGAACAGTTTTTGAAATGTGAGGGTATTTTTATGAATTCCGGAATAATTTTCTAAAAATTCAGCCATTTTTAGAAAAAATGTATGAACAATTTTTAAAACACTTCTATTTTTAAAAAATTAAACGTTTTTTAAATGCACAAACATTTTTGTGAGTTTCCGAACAATTTTCAAAACATGAAATGTTTAAAAAATTTAATATAAACTTGGAAAATAAAAAGAAACAAGAAAGGAAAAAATAAACAGAAAAAGATAAGATAAGATAAAAGAAAGAAGAAAAATAAATAGAGAATCGAAAAAAATAAAAAACAAAGAACGAAAAAGAAAAAGGAAACCTGGTTCACGGAACCTTACCAGAAAATATGGCTGAGAAACTCTAGATGGTTCCCAAAACAGGAAACGCTGTAACACGTTAAATGGGCCGGCTCAGATCATCGCTTGATCATCAGGTCTGTGCGAAAGGTCGACACTTTGAGGCAGCATGCGTCCAATAAGAAATTCCCGGAAACTTCTTTGTCTGCACTCTCGGCACCCGATCAATTTTAAAAACATGCAGGCCTGATTTTGATTTTTAAATCTCCGATTTTATTCAAGTGCAAACACTTTTTCGAAAATTCTGATTGTTTTTAAGAAACTATAATTTTTTGAAAACACAATAAATTTGGAAAACTAAAAAATATTTGAAACACAAACATTTTCTAAAAATGGATACAAAATTTAAAAATGTAAAAAAAATGTTCATATAGTTTTATAAGATTTTTATTGTTATGAAGAAAATATAAAAATTTAGTTGGAAAAATGTTACCATGTCACATTTTTCAAGAATGTTTTTAGAATTTCCTAAATTATTTGTGTTTAAAAATATATCCGGTATTTCAAAGTTCTTTATTTTAAAGAAAGGTTTTGGAAAATTTTCAAAAATGTTTTCATATATGAACGCTCCTATCTGTTTCTATATTTGAAGCGCTATATATGATCATTAGCAGCCTTCAGGGTGATTTGCTAGGTGCGGCAAGGTCCTAAGTTTGAGTCCTCGCAAGATCACTGTTTATGGTTGTTAGTATTTTTTGTCGCTTCTAATAGAAGACAAGTAATTTCTTGTTGTTCAAAAGAATATTTATTGTCATTATGAAATGTAAAAGAAGTTAGTATCATTACGAAAATGAAAAGGAAAGGAAAAGAAAAATAATATAAACAAAGCAGAGCGAGCACGCGAGCGACTGCACTAATGGGCCGGCTCAATTCATCCTAATGTCCAACCAGGCAGTCAGCGATCCTTGCCACATCAGCGAATACCAGATTTTAGTAGGCACGAAAGGCCCTCCACTGCTATCAAGAAAAGCTAAACACCCTCAAGGTTCAAAATAGTCCTGGATCGTGTGCTGATTTCCAGAATTACAAGTTTAGAGTTTGATTTAATTTTGATCTACAAGTTCAAGTTTTGTTTTGGACTTTTTCCATGGGGTGAAACCTGTCTAATGAAAACGTAAACACCATTCAAATATGCCACCCAAACAAAGTTGACACACTCATAAATTTCGTGGCCCAAAGAATCCCGAAGCTTTGACCCCCACCCCGCGGAAAAAAAAATCTCGTATCCCTCATCCGCACAGCTGACAACCCAAAACCGCAACAAAAAAACAACAACCACAAACACAAGGAAATAAAAATGAAGAAAAGAATAACCAACCAGGAATTGGAAGGACAAATCAAGCATCTTGTTCCATGTGGTTGGAGGAGCAGGAAGACATGATGCCTAGCTTGATAAATCTGACCTGAAACAGCAAGAAAAGAGAACAAAGGATTTTCTCCGTGATACGGTGGTTAACAGGTTCGGGAAGTATATATAGATTTTTTTTTATCTTGGAGGACAATTATATGGAAGAAAAACGGAGTACGGAAGGTGTCCCAGGTGGGCACAACCCACCTGGGCGCCCCAGACTCTTGTGCCCACCAGGGGACGCTTCCTGAAAGTTTCTTTATTTCCAAAATTCTAAAATATTCCAAAACTGACAAAAAATATTTTTCGGATTTTTCGGAGTCCGTTTACTTATCGTATCACGTACCTCCTTATTTTGACGATCCTGGAGTGTTCCGGAAGGACTCTTTTATGTGCTCTTCCGGTGTCAAAGTTTGGATAATATTGCTTTCGACATTAATAGGCGTACCCGAGATATAATGCTTTATTCGTTGTCCGTTGACAACCTTCGGGTTAGTACCTTTGGAATTATTTATTTTGATGGCACCGGACTGGTATAAACCTCCTCGATGACGTATGGGTCTTTCCATTTCGGGAGGAGCTTCCCTGCAAAAAATCTAAAACGAGAGTTTTGCAAAAGAACATATTGTCCGACTTTAAACTGACGCTTTTGGATTCTTTTTTCATGCCATCTTTTAACTTTTTCTTTGAATAACTTTGCATTTTCATAAACTTGGGTTCTCCATTCATCTAATGAGCTAATATCAAATAACCTCTTTTCACGAACAAGTTTGAAATCATAGTTGAGTTCTTTAACTGTCTAGTATGCTTTATGTTCTAACTCAAGAGGCAAATGACAAGCTTTTCCATAAACCATTTTATAAGGAGACATACTCATAGGATTTTTATATACTGTTCTATAAGCCCAAAGTGCATCATCTAATTTCTTAGACCAATTCTTCCTTGACCTATTAACAGTCTTTTGCAAAATTAATTTTATTTCTCTATTGCTAAGTTCAACTTGACCACTAGACTGAGGATGATATGGTGATGCAATTCTATGGTTAACATCATACTTAGCAAGCATTTTACGGAAAGCACCATGAATAAAGTGTGAACCACCATCAGTCATTAAATATCTAGGGAGTCAAAACCTTGGGAAAATAACTTCCTTAAGCATTTTAATAGAGGTGTTGTGATCAGCACTACTGGTTGGAATAGCTTCTACCCATTTAGTAACATAATCAACAGCAACCAAAATATGTGTATACCTATTAGAGGAAGGAAAATGCCCCATGTAATCAAATCCCCAAACATCAAATGGTTCAATAGCAAGTGAATAATTCATAGGCACTTCTTGACGCTTACCGATATTACCTATTCTTTGGCATTCATCACAAGATGAGACATACTTACGAGCATCCTTGAAGAGAGTAGCCCAATAAAATCGAGACTGCAATACATTATGAGCAGTTCTATCTCCAGCATGATGTCCTCCATAAGCCTCGGAGTGACATTTCCGTAGGATTTGTCCCTGTTCATGCTCAGGTACACAACGTCTAATAATATCATCTACTCCTTCTTTATAAAGATGTGGGTCATCCCAGAAGTAATGTCTTAAATCATAGAAGAATTTTTTGTTTTGTTGGTAAGTAAAGCTAGGTGGTAAATATTTAGCAATGATGTAATTAGCATAGTCAGCATACCAAGGAGTACCATGAGAAACATTTATTGCAGCTAACTGCTCATCAGGAAAACTATCATCAATAGGTAATGGGTCATCAAGCACATTTTCAAGCCTAGACAAGTTATTAGCTACGGGGTTCTCAGCTCCTTTTCTATCAATAATATGCAAATCAAATTCTTGTAAGAAGAGAACCCAACGAATAAGTCTAGGTTTAGCATCTTTCTTTTTCATAAGATATTTAATAATAGTATGGTCTATGTGAATAGTTACTTTAGAATCAACAATATAAGGTCTAAATCTATCACAAGCAAACACCACCCACTACTAGGGAAAACCCTAGTAGTAGCGCGGGTTTTGAGGCTAGCAGCAGCGCGGGTGGCCGCGCTACTAATAAGGCGCTATAGCTAACTTATAGTAGTAGCGCGGACGGTACCCGCGCTACTACTGTTGACGATATCAGCAACACTTTTTGTGAACGCGCTACTATTACCTAGCTGTAGCGATTTCGCAGTCCCTCGCTACTACTATATCTTTCATCATTTGCCCCCATACCCCTTTCCCTTTCAGTTTCCCTTTCAGATACTAGATACTGCTAGTAGATATCAAATTCATAAACCATTACTGGGTAGTACTCCCTTCGTTCCAAATTACTCGTCGTGGTTTTAGTTCAAACCACGACGAGTAATTTGGAACGAAGGGAGTACTAGATAACAATTTCATGCATAGTCAACATGCATCCTCAAGCAGTACAAGGTCATATCAACGGCGATCATCATATGTAGTTCTAGATGATATCGACGACGATCATCATATGTAGTTCTAGATGATATAGCCACACACACATATGTAGTTCTAGATGATATAGCCACACACATATGTAGTTCTAGATGATATCGAATACAATCATCATCCTCAAGCCTGGGCGGTTGGTGTTCCTGATAGTAATTAGGATGGACTGTCCAACACGAAGATTCTTGCCATTGAGGAATTTCTTCCACCCAACCGAGTTTAAGTGTGTGCGACCGTCCGTGTCCACGCGGTAAGTACAGGTTGTGACGGAGCCCCTTGCAGTAAGGCGTAGTCCAGCTGAGCCTTCTTCATCAGGCTCGATACCATAATTCACAGATATGCTCTTTGCCAATTTCTGAATAAGAAAAACATATCAATTAATAAATAGCCTCGCAAATAAGTACATATGGATTATCTACACTATTAATAGTTTCCTTAGATTCTACACTAATAAGCATGTCATCGAGTGGGTCCTCATTATCTTCATCATCTTCATCATCTTCGTCATCTTCATCATCTTCCACCAGGTTGAGATAAATGACAGCCAGCTTGGGTCTTTCTGCTCTGAAGGAGAAGCTGATCAACTCACCACCAGTAAGACGCATGCGGGCGAGGAAACGGGCCCATCCATCTCCTCCAATTTGTGACATATTGCGTCCTTTCTCGACCTCCATAGTGTACGGCCCCCCAGGAGCCTCAAATGTCATAGTGTCTCCTGTTAGCTTGTTGAATTTCAACCTCACATTGCATGGGATGATCTAAGAAAAGCAAAATGACACAATGCAGTAATGCCAACACTAAAAATAAAATAGTTGTTACATTTCATCGAATTTCTTACCGCCACATGACGAAAACTCAGCTGGAAGTAGATGCCGAACAGCTTGCCAGTTGCAAGGCCGCTGGCGCACCTTGACTTGCACAGTCGACATAGTGGTGGTGGTGGCGGCGCCATTTTCCTAAAGCAATATGAGCAAAGGATTAACGATTAGATGACAAGGTACCACCTACCAAAGCATTTCGATGACACCTATTGCCTAAGATAATTGATTAAAAAAACAAGTGGCAAATTTATCTAAATTGGCACCTACATTTTGCCAAAAAAATAACTTATTACAAAAAAACAAAAGCATCTACCTATCCATGTACATAAAAAATAACAATAAAATGGTGCATACTAAATCAACTAGCATACTAAATCCACTAGCATACTAAATCATCTAAATGACACAATGTTCTAAATCAACTAGCCTACTAAATCAACTAAATCAACTAGCCTACTAAATCAACTAAATCAACTATCCTACTAAATCAACTAAATGAAAATGTTCTAAATCAACTAGCCTACTAAATCAACCGAATCATATCAACTAAATCAACTAAATCAACTAGCCTACTAAATCAACTAAATCAACTAGCCTACTAAATCAACTAAATCAACTAGCCTACTAAATCAACTAAATCAACTAGCCTACTAAATCAACTAAATGAAAATGTTCTAAATCAACTAGCCTACTAAATCAACTGAATCATATCAACTAAATCAAAATGTTGCATATAAACTAGCCTACTAAATCAAAATGTAGCAGGGAGGAGGGAGAAGGAGGGGCGACTCGAGGAGGGAGTAGAGAGTATGACGGAGGAGGAAGGCGGAACGAGGAGGGGCCGGCTGGCGGTGAGTGGAGGGAGGACGGAGGAGGAAGGCGGAGCGAGGAGGGGCTGGCCAGCGGCGAGTGGAGGGAGGACGGAGGAGGAGGCCGGTACCGAGTCCAGCGAGGAGGATGAGGTGACGGCGGCACAGATCGGAGGAGGGGCGACGGGGGAGGACCGGCGGCGCAGGGGGTTGAGGGGGAGATCGAGTGAGTGTGTGGATCTGCGTGGGCTATTGCGACTAGTTAACTTAGCAGCAGCGGTTATTGCGTAAATGCGCTGCTGCTACGACCCATAGCAGTAGCGCTCTTTGTATTAACGCGGTGCCGCTATAACTGGCCTCGCAACGGTGCCGTGCGAATTTTAGTAGTAGCGCGTATTTGAGTGTACGCGCTACTGATAAACTTGTTTCAGCAGCGATTTTTGTCCGCGCGCGCTACTGCTACTTAGCAGCAGCACCTGATTTTAAAGCGCGCTGCTGGTAAGATTCTGTGTATAGGCTTTTCCCTAGTAGTGACCGCTAAGAATTCGTTTTTAGTTGTGGCATAATTTCTTTGAGCACTGTCTAGAGTTTTTACTAGCATAATGAATACCATTCATTTTCTTATCAACTCTTTGTCCTAGAACAGCACCAACAACATAATCACTAGCATCACACATAATTTCAAAAGGCAAGTTCCAATCAGGAGGATGAACAATAGGCGCAGAGATTAAAGCTCTCTTGAGTGTTTCAAATGCTTCAAGACAATCATCATCAAAAATAAAAGGAATATCCTTTTGCAAAAGATTAGTAAGAGGCCTAGAAATTCTAGAGAAGTCCTTAATAAACCTCCTATAGAAACCAGCATGACCTAGGAAACTACGAATATCTTTGATGTCCTTAGGACATGGCATTTTCTCAATTGCATCAACCTTAGCTTGGTCCACTTCAATACCTCTTTCAAAAAATTTATGACTCAAGACAAGGCCTTCATTAACCATAAAGTGGCACTTTTCCCAATTCAAGACAAGATTTGTTTGTTCACATCTCTGCAAAACTTGATCAAGATTGCTTAAACAATCATCAAAAGACTTCCCATAAACAGAAAAGTCATCCATGAAGACCTCAACAATCTTATCACAAAAATCAGAGAATATAGCCATAATGCATCTTTGAAAGGTAGAAGGTGCATTACATAAACCAAAAGGCATACGTCTATAAGCATAGGTTCCAAATGGACAAGTAAAAGTGGTATTTTCTTGATGAGGTTGAGAAACATGTACTTGTGAGAAGCCAGAATATCCATCAAGGAAGCAAAAGTGTGTGTGCTTAGATAATCTTTCAAGCATTTGATCAATAAAAGGCAAAGGGTAATGATCTTTTCTAGTAGCTTTATTTAATTTTCTAAAATCAATTACCATTCTATAGCCTGTAAC
Organism: Triticum aestivum; assembly: GCF_018294505.1. Classification (NCBI taxonomy): domain Eukaryota; kingdom Viridiplantae; phylum Streptophyta; class Magnoliopsida; order Poales; family Poaceae; genus Triticum; species Triticum aestivum. Next base: position 631,074,575 of record NC_057795.1, on the reverse strand, counting down.
AATTCTTTGTGGAATAAGTTCATTCTTATCATTAGGAACAATAGTAATACCTCCTTTCTTAGGGACTCAATGAACAGGACTTACCCATCTACTATCAGCCATAGGATAGATTATACCTGCTTCCAGAAGTTTTAATATTTTCGCTCTTACCACCTCTTTGATCTTTGGATTTAACCGACGTTGGTGATAAACAACTTGTTGTGGAACGTAGTAATTTCAAAATTTTCCTACGCACACGCAAGATCATGGTGATGGTATAGCAACGAGAGGGGAGAGTATTCGTCCACGTACACTCATAGACTGTAAGCGGAAGCGTTATGACAACGCGGTTGATGTAGTCGTACGTCTTCACGATCCGACCGATCCAAGTATCGAACGTACGGCACCTCCGAGTTCAGCACACGTTCAGCTCGATGACGATCTCCGGGCTCCGATCCAGCAAAGCTCCGAAGATGAGTTCCGTCAGCACGACGGCGTGGTGATGATGATGATGTTCTACCGGCGCAGGGCTTCGGCTAAACTCCACGACGATATGACCGAGGTGGAATATGGTGGAGGGGGGCACCGCACACGGCTAAGGAACGATCCGTAGATCAACTTGTGTGTCATGGGGTGCCCCCCGCCCCCGTATATAAAGGAGCCAGGGGGGAGGAGGCGGCCGGCCAAGGAGGGCGCGCCAAGAGGGGAGTCCTACTCCCATCGGGAGTAGGACTCCCTTCTTTCCTAGTTGGAATAGGAAAGGGGGGAAAGAGGAGGAAGAGGGGAAGGAAAGGGGGGGCGCCGCCCCCCTTCCCTTGTCCTATTCGGACTAGGAAGGGGAGGGGCGCGCGACCCCCTCCTGCCTCCTTCCCTCTTCTCCCTCGAGGCCCATGTAGGCCCAATAACCCCCAGGGGGGTTCTGGTAACCTCCCGGTACTCCGGTAAAATGCCGATTTCACCCGGAACGATTCCGATGTCCAAATATAGGCTTCCAATATATCGATCTTTATGTCTCGACCATTTCGAGACTCCTTGTTACGTCCGTGATCACATCCGGGACTCCGAACAAACTTCGGTACATCAAAACTTATAAACTCATAATAAAATTGTCATCGTAACGTTAAGCGTGCGGACCCTACGGGTTCGAGAACTATGTAGACATGACCTAGAACTATTCTCGGTCAATAACCAATAGCGGAACCTGGATGCCCATATTGGTTCCTACATGTTCTACGAAGATCTTTATCGGTCAAACCGCATAACAACATACGTTGTTCCCTTTGTCATCGGTATGTTACTTGCCCGAGATTTGATCGTCGGTATCCAATACCTAGTTCAATCTCGTTACCGGCAAGTCTCTTTACTCGTTCCGTAATGCATCATCCCGTAACCAACTCATTTGGTCACATTGCTTGCAAGGCTTATAATGATGTGCATTACCGAGAGGGCCCAGAGATACCTCTCCGACAACCGGAGTGACAAAACCTAATCTCGAAATACGCCAACTCAACATGTACCTTCGGAGACACCTGTAGTACTCCTTTATAATCACCCAGTTACGTTGTGACGTTTGGTAGTACCCAAAGTGTTCCTCCAGTAAACGGGAGTTGCATAATTCTCATAGTTACAGGAACATGTATAAGTCATGAAGAAATCAATAGCAATATACTAAACAATCAAGTGCTAGGCTAACGGAATGGGTCATGTCAATCACATCATTCTCCTAATGATGTGATCCCATTAATCAAATGACAACACATGTCTATGGTTAGGAAACATAACCATCTTTGATTAATGAGCTAGTCAAGTAGAGGCATACTAGTGACTATATGTTTGTCTATGTATTCACACATGTATCATGTTTCCGGTTAATACAATTCTAGCATGAATAATAAACATTTATCATGATATGACGAAATAAATATTGACTTTATTATTGCCTCTAGGGCATATTTCCTTCAGTGTCCCACTTGCACTAGAGTCAATAATCTAGATTACATAGTAATGATTCTAACACCCATGGAGTCTTGGTGCTGATCATGTTTTGCTCATGAGAGTGGCTTAGTCAACGGGTTTGCAACATTCAGATCCGTATGTATCTTGCAAATCTCTATGTCTCCCACTTGGACTTGGTCCCGAATGGAATTGAAGCGTCTCTTGATGTGCTTGGTCCTCTTGTGAAATCTGGATTCCTTTGCCAAGGCAATTGCACAAGTATTGTCACAGAAGATTTTCATTGGTCCCGATGCACTAGGTATGACACCTAGATCGGAAATGAACTCCTTCATCCAGACTCCTTCATTTGCTGCTTCCGAAGCAGCTATGTACTCTGCTTCACTTGTAGATCCCGCCACGACGCTTTGTTTAGAACTGCACCAACTTACAGCTCCACCGTTTAATAAAAACACGTATCAGGTTTGCGATTTAGAATCGTCCGGATCAGTGTCAAAGCTTGCATCGACATAACCATTTACGACTAGCTCTTTGTCACCTCCATATACGAGAAACATATCCTTAGTCCTTTTCAGGTATTTCAGGATGTTCTTGACCGCTGTCCAGTGATCCACTCCTGGATTACTTTGGTACCTTCCTGCCAAGCTTATTGCTAAGCATATGTCAGATCTGGTACACAACATTGCATACATGATAGAGCCTATGGCTGAAGCATAGGGAACATCTTTCATTTTCTCTCTATCTTCTGCTGTGGTCGGGCATTGAGTTTGACTCAACTTCACACCTTGTAGTACAGGCAAGAACCCTTTCTTTGCCTGATCCATTTTGAACTTTTTCAAAATTTTATCAAGGTATGTGCTTTGTGAAAGTCCTATTAAGCGTCTTGATCTATCTCTATAGATCTTGATGCCCAATATGTAAGCAGCTTCACCGAGGTCTTTCATTGAAAAACTTTTATTCAAGTATCCCTTTATGCTATCCAGAAATTCTATATCATTTCCAATTAATAATATGTCATCTACATATAATATCAGAAATGCTACAGAACTCCCACTCACTTTCTTGTAAATACAGGCTTCTCCAAAAGTCTGTATAAAACCATATGCTTTGATCACACTATCAAAGCGTTTATTCCAACTCCGAGATGCTTGCACCAGTCCATAAATGGAAGGCTGGAGCTTGCACACTTTGTTAGCACCTTTTGGATCAACAAAACCTTCTGGCTGCATCATATACAACTCTTCTTCCAGAAATCCATTCAAGAATGCAGTTTTGACATCCATTTGCCAAATTTCATAATCATGAAATGCAGCAATAGCTAACATGATTCGGACAGACTTAAGCATCGCTACGGGTGAGAAAGTCTCATTGTAGTCAACTCCTTGAACTTGTCGAAAACCTTTCACAACAAGTCGAGCTTTATAGACAGTTACATTACCATCAGCGTCAGTCTTCTTCTTAAAGATCCATCTATTCTCAATTGCTTGCCGATCATCGGGCAAGTCAACCAAAGTCTATATTTGTTTTCATACATGGATCCCATCTCAGATTTCATGGCCTCTAGCCATATTGCGGAATCTGGGCTCATCATCGCTTCCTCATAGTTCGTAGGTTCATCATGGTCAAGCAACATGACTTCCAGAATTGGATTACTGTACCACTCTGGTGCGGATCTTACTCTGGTAGACCTACGAGGTTCAGTAGAAACTTGATCTGAAGTTTCATGATCAATATCATTAGCTTCCTCACTAATTGGTGTAGTTGTCACAGGAACAGGTTCTTGTGATGAACTACTTTCCAATAAGGGAGTAGATACAGTTATCTCATCAAGTTCTAGTTTCCTCCCACTCACTTCTTTCGAGAGAAACTCCTTCTCTAGAAAGGATCCGATTTTAGCAACGAAAATCTTGCCCTCAGATCTATGATAGAAGGTGTACCCAATAGTCTCTTTTGGGTATCCTATGAAGACACATTTCTCCGATTTGGGTTCGAGCTTATCTGGTTGAAGTTTCTTCACATAAGCATCGCAGCCCCAAACTTTAAGAAACGACAACTTTGGTTTCTTGCCAAACCACAGTTCATAAGGCGTCGTCTCAACGGATTTTGATGGTGCCCTATTTAACGTGAATGCGGCCGTCTCTAAAGCATAACCCCAAAACGATAGCGGTAAATCAGTAAGAGACATCATAGATCGTACCATATATAGTAAAGTACGATTACGACGTTCGGACACACCATTTCGTTGTGGTGTTCCGGGTGGCGTGAGTTGCGAAACTATTCCGCATTGTTTCAAGTGTAGACCAAACTCTTAACTCAAATATTCTCCTCCATGATCAGATCGTAGAAATTTTATTTTCTTGTTACGATCATCTTCCACTTCACTCTGAAATTCTTTGAACTTGTGTTTCATCAAGTAGATATACCCATATCTGCTCAAATCATCTGTGAAGGTGAGAAAATAACGATACCCGCCGCGAGCCTCAACATTCATTGGACCACAAACATCAGTATGTATGATTTCCAACAAATCAGTTGCTCGCTTCATAGTTCCGGAGAACGGCGTTTTAGTCATCTTGCCCATGAGGCACGGTTCGCAAGTACCAAGTGATTCATAATCAAGTGATTCAAAAAGCCCATCAGTATGGAGTTTCTTCATGCGCTTTACACCGATATGACCTAAACGGCAGTGCCACAAATAAGTTGCACTATCGTTATCAACTCTGCATCTTTTGGTTTCAACACTTTGAATATGTGTATCACTACTATCAAGATTCAATAAAAATAGACCACTTTTCAAGGGTGCATGACCATAAAAGATATTACTCATATAAATGGAACAACCATTATTCTCTGATTTAAATGAATAACTGTCTCGCATCAAACAAGATCCAGATATAATGTTCATGCTCAACGCTGGCACCAAATAACAATTATTTAGGTCTAAAACTAATCCCGATGGTAGATGTAGAGGTAGCGTGCCGACCGCGATCACATCGACTTTGGAACCATTTCCCACGCGCATCGTCACCTCGTCCTTAGCCAATCTTCGCTTAATTCGTAGCCCCTGTTTCGAGTTGCAAATATTAACAACAAAACCAGTATCAAATACCCAGGTGCTACTGCGAGCATTAGTAAGGTACACATCAATAACATGTATATCACATATACCTTTGTTCACTTTGCCATCCTTCTTATCCGCCAAATACTTGGGGCAGTTCCGCTTCCAGTGTCCAGTCTGCTTGCAGTAGAAGCACTCAGTTTCAGGCTTAGGTCCAGACTTGGGTTTCTTCTCTTGAGCAGCAACTTGCTTGCTGTTCTTTTTGAAGTTCCCTTTCTTCTTCCCTTTGCCCTTTTTCTTGAAACTGGTGGTCTTGTTAACCATCAACACTTGATGCTCCTTCTTGATTTCTACCTCCGCGGCTTTTAGCATCGCGAAGAGCTCGGGAATAGTCTTGTTCATCCCTTGCATATTATAGTTCATCACGAAGCTCTTGTAGCTTGGTGGCAGTGATTGAAGAATTCTGTCAATGACACTATCATCAGGAAGATTAACTCCCAGTTGAATCAAGTGATTATTATATCCAGACATTTTGAGTATATGTTCACTGACAGAACTATTCTCCTCCATCTTGCAGCTATAGAACTTATTGGAGACTTCATATCTCTCAATCCGGGCATTTGCTTGAAATATTAACTTCAACTCCTGGAACATCTCATATGCTCCATGACGTTCAAAACGTCGTTGAAGACCCGGTTCTAAGCCGTAAAGCATGGCACACTAAACTATCGAGTAGTCATCAGCTTTGCTCTGCCAGACGTTCTTAACGTCGTCAGTTGCATCAGCAGCAGGCCTGGCACCCAGCGGTGCTTCCAGGACGTAACTTTTCTGTGCAGCAATGAGGATAATCCTCAGGTTACGGACCGAGTCCGTGTAATTGCTACCATCATCTTTCAACTTTGCTTTCTCAAGGAACGCATTAAAATTCAATGGAACAACAGCACGAGCCATCTATCTACAAACAAACATAGACAAGCAAAATACTATCAGGTACTAAGTTCATGATAAATTTAAGTTCAATTAATCATATTACTTAAGAACTCCCACTTAGACAGACATCTCTCTAGTCATCTAAGTGATCACGTGATCCAAATCAACTAAACCATGTCCGATCATCACGTGAGATGGAGTAGTTTCAATGGTGAACATCACTATGTTGATCATATCTACTATATGATTCACGTTCGATCTTTCGGTCTCCGTGTTCCGAGGCCATATCTGTATATGCTAGGCTCGTCAAGTATGACCTGAGTATTCCGCGTGTGCAACTGTTTTGCACCCGTTGTATTTAAACGTAGAGCCTATCACACCCGATCATCACATGGTGTCTCAGCACGAAGAACTTTCGCAATGGTGCATACTCAGGGAGAACACTTCTTGATTATTAGTGAGAGATCATCTTAAAATGCTACCGTCAATCAAAGCAAGATAAGATGCATAAAGGATAAACATCACATGCAATCAATATAAGTGATATGATATGGCCATCATCATCTTGTGCTTGTGATCTCCATCTTCGAAGCACCGTCGTGATCACCATCGTCACCGGCGCGACACCTTGATCTCCATCGTAGCATCGTTGTCGTTACGCCATCTATTGCTTCTACGACTATCGCTACCGCTTAGTGATAAGTAAAGCAATTACAGGGCATTTGCATTTCATACAATAAAGCGACAACCATATGGCTCCTGCCAGTTGCCGATAACTTCAGTTACAAAACATGATCATCTCATACAATAAAATATAGCATCACGTCTTGACCATATCACATCACAACATGCCCTGCAAAAACAAGTTAGATGTCCTCTACTTTGTTGTTGCAAATTTTACGTGGCTACTACGGGCTGAGCAAGAACCGTTCTTACCTACGCATCAAAACCACAATGATAGTTTGTCAAGTTAGTGCTGTTTTAACCTTCGCAAGGACCGGGCGTAGCCACACTCGGTTCAACTAAAGTGAGAGAGACAGACACCCGCCAACCACCTTTAAGCACGAGTGCTCGTAACGGTGAAACCAGTCTCGCGTAAGCGTACGCGTAATGTCGGTCTAGGCCGCTTCATCTCACAATACCGCCGAACCAAAGTATGACATGCTGGTAAGCAGTATGACTTGTATCGCCCACAACTCACTTGTGTTCTACTCGTGCATATAATATCAACGCATAAAACCTAGGCTCTGATGCCACTGTTGGGGAACGTAGTAATTTCAAAATTTTCCTACGCACACGCAAGATCATGGTGATGGTATAGCAGCAAGAGGGGAGAGTATTCGTCCACGTACCCTCGTAGACCGTAAGCGGAAGCGTTATGACAACGCGGTTGATGTAGTCGTACGTCTTCACGATCCGACCGATCCAAGTACCGAATGTACGGCACCTCCGAGTTCAGCACACGTTCAGCTCGATGACGATCTCCGGGCTCCGATCCAGCAAAGCTCCGAAGATGAGTTCCGTCAGCACGACGGCGTGGTGACGATGATGATGTTCTACCGGCGCAGGGCTTCGCCTAAACTCCGCGATGATATGACCGAGGTGGAATATGGTGGAGGGGGCACCGCACACGGCTAAGGAACGATCCGTAGATCAACTTGTGTGTCATGGGGTGCCCCCCGCCCCCGTATATAAAGGAGCCAGGGGGAGGAGGCGGCCGGCCAAGGAGGGCGCGCCAAGGGGGGAGTCCTACTCCCACCGGGAGTAGGACTCCTTTCTTTCCTAGTTGGAATAGGAGAAGGGGGGAAAGAGGAGGAAGAGGGGAAGGAAAGGGGGGGCGCCGCTCCCCTTCCCTTGTCCTATTCGGACTAGGAAGGGGAGGGGCGCGCGGCCCCCTCCTGCCTCCTTCCCTCTTCTCCCTCGAGGCCCATGTAGGCCCAATAACCCCCCGGGGGGTTCCGGTAACCTCCCGGTACTCCGGTAAAATGCCGATTTCACCCGGAACGATTCCGATGTCCAAATATATGCTTCCAATATATCGATCTTTATGTCTCTACCATTTCGAGACTCCTCGTTACGTCCGTGATCACATCCGGGACTCCGAACAAACTTCGGTACATCAAAACTTATAAACTCATAATAAAACTGTCATCGTAACGTTAAGCGTGCAGACCCTACGGGTTCGAGAACTATGTAGACATGACCTAGAACTATTCTCGGTCAATAACCAATAGCGGAACCTGGATGCCCATATTGGTTCCTACATATTCTACGAAGATCTTTATCGGTCAAACCGCATAACAACATACGTTGTTCCCTTTGTCATCGGTATGTTACTTGCCCGAGATTTGATCGTCGGTATCCAATACCTGGTTCAATCTCGTTACCGGCAAGTCTCTTTACTCATTCCATAATGCATCATCCCGTAACCAACTCATTTGGTCACATTGCTTGCAAGGCTTATAATGATGTGCATTACCGAGAGGGCCCAGAGATACCTCTCCGACAATCGGAGTGACAAAACCTAATCTCGAAATACGCCAACTCAACATGTACCTTCGGAGACACCTGTAGTACTCCTTTATAATCACCCAGTTACATTGTGACGTTTGGTAGTACCCAAAGTGTTCCTCCGGTAAACGGGAGTTGCATAATTCTCATAGTTACAGGAACATGTATAAGTCATGAAGAAAGCAATAGCAATATACTAAACGATCAAGTGCTAGGCTAACGGAATGGGTCATGTCAATCACATCATTCTCCTAATGATGTGATCCCATTAATCAAATGACAACACATGTCTATGGTTAGGAAACATAACCATCTTTGATTAATGAGCTAGTCAAGTAGAGGCATACTAGTGACTATATGTTTGTCTATGTATTCACACATGTATCATGTTTCCGGTTAATACAATTCTAGCATGAATAATAAACATTTATCATGATATGAGGAAATACATAATAACTTTATTATTGCCTCTAGGGCATATTTCCTTCACAACTGGTTTAGCATCAGGTTCCATATTAATTTTGTGCTGACATAGAGTGGGACTAATGCCATTTAAATCACCAAGAGTATATCCAATAGTAGATCGGTGCTTCCTTAGAACTTTCAATAATCTTTCTTCTTCATGTTCTAAAAAGGTTAGCACTGATAATAACAGGATGTATTTTCTTTTCATCAAGATAAGCATATTTCAAAGTGTCTGGCAATTGTTTTAATTCAAACACAGGATCACCTTTAGGTGGAGGAGGACCTCCAAGAGTTTCAATAGGCAAATTATGTTTAAGCAGAGGACGTTGTTCAAAGAAAATCTTATCTATTTCATTTCTTTCATGCATATGTAAATCATTTTCATGGTCTAGAAAATATTGTTCTAAAGGATCAGTAGGTGGCACAATAATAGAAGCAAGACCAATTAATTCATCCTTACTAGGCAATTATTTTTCATGATGATTTCTACTAAACTTGGAAAAATTAAACTCATGAGACTCACCATCAAAGCTAACACCAACAGTTTGTTTCTTGCAATCTATCCTAGCATTAACTATGTTCAAGAAAGGTCTACCAAAGATAATGGGACAGAAGTCATCTTGTGGGGAACCAAGAACAAGAAAATCAGTAGGGTATTTTATTTTCCCACAAAAGACTTAAACATCTCTAATAATCCCACAAGGTGATATGGTGTCTCTATTAGCAAGTTTAATAATAACATCTATGTCTTCTATCTCTGCAGGTGCTATGTCTTTCTTAATTTATTAATATAAAGTGTAGGGAATAGCACTCACACTAGCACCCATGTCACATAAACCATGATAATAGTGATCTCCTATTTTAACTGAAATGACAGGCATGCCAACAACTGGTCTATGTTTATCCCTTTTACCGGGTTTGGCAATTCTAGCAGCTTCTGCACAGAAGTAAATAACATGCCCATCTATATCTTCTTTCAAGAGATCTTTAACCATAGCAAGATTAGGTTCTACTCTAATTTGTTCATATAGTTTAGGTGTTCTAACATAGCTTTTATTAACCACAGTTGAAACTTTAGCATGTTCCTTTATCCTAACAAGAAAAGGGGGTTTCTCAATATAAGCAGTACGAACAACTGGATCAACATTATAGAGTATAGTTTCTTCTTTAACTGGTACCAGTTCTTTAATTTCTTCTTTAATAGGTGGGTGATATTTAAACCACTTCTCTTTAGAGAGTTCAACATGAGTAGCAAATGATTCACAAAAGGAGGCTACTATCTCAGAGTCAAGTCCATATTTAGTGCTAAACTTTTGAAAAGCATCTGTATTCATAAAAGTTTTAACACAACCATACTTAAGCTTTATACCCGACTCTTTACCTTCGTCGAGTTCCCAATCTTCAGAGTTGCGTTTAATTCTTTCCAAAAGATCCCACCGGAATTCAGTAGTTTTCTTCATAAAAGAACCAGCACAAGAAGTATCCAGCATGGTTTGATCATTGCGAGAAAGCCAAGCATAAAAGTTCTGAATAATAATTTCTTCTGAGAGCTCATGATTGGGGCATGAATGTAACATTGACTTAAGCTTCCCCCAAGCTAGAGCGATACTTTCTCCTTCACGAGGCCAAAAATTATATATATATATATATTCCGATCACGATGAACTAGATGCATAGGATAATTTTTTTGGTGGAACTCCAATTTTAAATGATTCCAATTCCATGATCCAATATCATCGCATAGCCTATACTATGCCAATGCCTTTCCCTTCAAAAATAAAGGGAAAACCTTTTTCATGACCTCATCTCCGGGTAAACCTCAAGCTTGAACAATCTACAAATTTGTTCTAATATATTAAGTGCATATCAGGATGTTCGGTTCCATCTCCTGCATAAGGATTAACTAGCAGTTGTTCTATCATACCTGAAGGAATTTCATATTCAATATTTTCAGTAGGTGCAGTAGGTTGAGGGGTAGCTAATTGTGGTTCCGGACGAGGTGAATATACCCCAAACAAACTCCTCAAAGGATTGTTTTTCATAGTAACAAGTGACAATAAATTTTAGCACACTATATAAATGTTTCCTTACCAAATTCCACTTACCAAAGGCGCTTCACTCCTCGGCAACGGCGCCAGAAAATAGCCTTGATGACCCACAAGTATAGGGGATCAATTGTATCTCTTTTCAATAAATAAGAGTGTCGAACCCAACGAGGAGCAAAAGGAAATGACAAGTAGTTTTCAGTAAGATAATGTCTGCAAGTGCTGAAACTGTAACTAGCGAGTAGTTTGATAGAAAGATAATTTGTAACGAGCAAGTAACGATAATAGTAACAAGTATGCAACAAGGTAGCCCAATCCTTTTGAGGCAAAGGACATGCCAAAATGGTCTCTTATGATAAGCAAAGCGTTCTTGAGAGTACACGGGAATTTCATCTAGTCACTTTCATCATGTTGATTAAATTCGTGTTCGCTACTTTGATGATTTGATATGTGGGTGGACCGGTGCTTAGGTGTTGTTCTTACTTGAACAAACCTCCTACTTATGATTAACCCTCCCGCAAGCATTTGCAACTACGAGAAAAGTATTAAGAATAAATTTTAACCATAGCATTAAACTTTTGGGTCCAATTGGTCCCTTACGGAATAGTGCATAAACTGGGGTTTAAGCTTCTGTCACTCTCGCAACCCACCATCTATTTACTACTCCATAATGCATTCCCTTAGGCCCAAGTATGATGAAGTGTCATGTAGTCGACGTTCACATGACACCACTAAGGGAATCACAACATACATACCATCAAAATATCGAACACATATCAAATTCACATGATTACTTGCAACATGATTTATCCCGTGACCTCAAGAACAAAGGTAACTACTCACAAATAATGAACATTCTCATGATCACAGGAGTATTAAATAGCATCATGGATCTGAACATATAATCTTCCACCAAATAAACCATATAGTAATCAACTACAAGATATAATCAACACTATCCACTTATTTGTTTTCTTATCGGTTACAGTTAGCAACATGGTTCTTCAGAGAGGTGATCCTAAAGAGCTTATTTCTTGTTGACCCACTCCAACAGGATCATTGGCCTCCATTCTCAGATATTTCTAGGATGAACATGTCCAAGATCCCGATTCAAAACCTGTAAGGATGATCCCCTATTATGCTACTCTTGATCTGAACATTTTCTGATTACCTAAATTCTTATTGATATGCTAAAGAAATATCTGAACATTTTTAATTTTGTGAAGAGCTCTCGTTGCAACATATATAATTATATATGTAAGCAATGGCTATTTAGATAGTAAAATGCATGCCGGTGAGGCTTTTTATTTGAATGGCCATAATCTTAATCTATTTCTGTCTTACTCCCAATTAAACGACTAGATCCCGATACAAAAGATTAGATGTCTGAAGGAAAGTAGTATCCAGTAGTTGCTAATAGGGTAGTTTTTTTAGAAAAGGAGCAGGGTAGAATTTGGGAAGGATCAATATTAAAAGCTTTCGATAGAACATAGATTGATGAGGTCCGGGTGCATCCTGCAAGTGCAATCATTATTTGCTTGAGGAGACCTGTTGAGATGAAGTTAAAAGGCTGAAGGTATTGTATTCATACTACGCCACGACACTTAACTGGGGGCAATTAACTGCCGGGAGAAGTATGTGAATAAGGGCAAAAGATCTGCCGGAAAGCTTGTTACTGCCGGTAGAAGTACTTTAGGGTAGAAAAACTGCCGGTAGAACTTGGCGAACAAGGGCGCATAAACTGCCGGTAATCATGTCCACATTAAAGGGCGCACTATCTGTCGGGACAACCAAACCATGGCCCATTAGCTGCCGGGGACTGTATTTTAGCGGGAGACCGAAATAATATTGGGCCAAGGCGCGTGCTAGCGAGGGTAGGCCCGCGAGAGGCGAAAATTTTGGCACCGAACGAAGTATAGACTCGACCCCAATCTCCCAGACTCCTCTTTCAAATCGCCCCCAAATCGAGTTTGTTGTGCCCTCGCCGCCCCCAAACGCGATGTGCCCTCGCCGCCCCCAAACTGCCAGTAATGGTATCTGCCGGGAGAATATAAACTGCCGGCAAATACATGGGCCAGGGCAGAAAAACTGTCGGGACAAGTAATCCCCGACAGCCGTTCTTGTGGCGGTTCTATCTGCCGGGAGAACTATTGTCCCGACAGTTTATCTGCCCTTTAAATGGCCTTCTCCCGGCAGTTTTTCTGTCTTTCCATCAGTGTTGTGGTGTAGTGTCATTTCTATATAAATATATTATATGTTATGTTTTTCTTTGCAATCACTATTGTGCTGTGCTATATTTGCAGGAACTATTGTTTTACTGGCTTAGTATATGCATGCATTACTGTCTTTTATCACACATATACATATATATTCTCGCGATCAGTTTGGCACTACGTGCGCATTGGACAAGAAACTATATATGGAGCATTTGATAGTGGCGTGCCCGTTCCCACATCTGTCGCGCAAGGGACCGGACTTCTTTCATCATCATTGAATATTTGTTTATAGTTGAGAAGACTGTACAGAACTTCTGTTGGTGATCACACTTTTAAACTAGTTGACTTTCCATTGCATGGACTGAAGTGCAGGTGAAGTTGCTACATACTCTATGATCTTTGGTCAAAGATTTTGATGTTGTGAAATGTTACCAACGCACAGCCATGTTCATCATCTACAACATCAAATCCTCACCATACTTTGCAAACAGGTCATTTCTCCCGGATCACACGACACTTCTTGCAAATTTGATAGTGTGCCCATCTTCTGATGCTGGTTGATGGTTATGTGGACACAAATCATCGTTGAGCAATTGACAAAAAAGAGCCAAAAAAATGTGGTTCAGATAACCAGACTACATACTTTCAGGTTGTAGCTGGTGTCTGAAGCCAACGCTGCGAGGTACAGCTACGCGGTTTCAGATCTGTGATTTGCGCCAACTTCAGTGCTACTGGTCTAAGTAAAATGTTGGTAGTACTTGTAAGCAAAGGTAGAAGTTTGGCAAGGACCAAAATGTAAAATGTATCGTGTACTTATCTAACTCTGAGAAGGAATGGAGAGTGTTTGATAGCCTTCCAGAAAATTGCCAGTCCATAGCCTTCCATTTCTCTTGTGAGTTTACTGTAGCGTAGGAAATCTCAGGCGATAGTCCGGCGAATCCAACATGGCATCAGAGCTTGGGGATGATTCGGCCGTCGGTGGATGTGCCGGTGGCGCTGGGCCGTGCTGAGGCAGTGGAAGCACTGAAGGGGAGCTGTTGAAGCCGGTCCCTGGAGGTGTGCGGCGGCGAATCGGCGAGCAGCAGGAGGCGGACGTGCGCTGCTTGAATCGGTGGCTCCGGCGGCTACCGGCGCTGGCAACAGAGAGGTTGCATGGTGAGGGCAGCGCGTGCTGATGGTAGAGGCAAGCTGCGGGCGTGCGGGGCTGCGCGTACAACAGGGAGGAGGAGGTCTCACTAGCAGCTAGGAGCAGCGGCACAGGTGCGAGTAGGAAGAGCAGTGCCTGGTGCCTCACGCAGGAGGAGAGGAGCGTGCGGCCAGGAGTGGTCGGAGTGCTGCTCTCGGAAGGTACAGGATTTGGGCGCAGCGTGCGCACACGAGCAGAGAAGAAGGTCTCATTCTGTTCGTGACTGCTGCAGCAGAGAAAGCAGACAGAGAAGCAGGGGAGAGACAGAGAGCTCCAAAGCTTGCTGTGCTGCAAGAGGAGAGGAGCAAGAAGAAATTGAACCTATATTCAGACTCAGTGCGTGTTTTGGCTGGTTGGTCTGAAGAGAAGCAGTTGACAGCCGGACTACACAATTTGGAGAAGGTAGCTTGAAGACGAGTCTCGGTTCAACAATGGAAGTGAGAAGGAACACTAACTGTGGTGTTTACTCATTTGGTACTAGAGGTGGATATTGCAGCGTAGTTGATGGAGTCACTGCTACAAGGGACGATGGTTCAGGTAGAGGTAAAGGATGTGGTAGTGGTACTGCAAAATCATGGCAGCGAGAAGGGGATTGGCTGTGTCCAAATACAAGATGTCAGAATGTAAATTTTGCATTCCGAGGTGTCTGTAATCGCTGTCGGGTAGCACGCCCTGCTGATGTTAGTGCAATGGGGACAACTAAAAATGGTGAAAAATCTCAGACTCTTACTGTCCAAATGACTACCGATGAGTTGAAGAAGTGGCTTCAGTTCAAGGAAGGAACCATTGATGAAAGGTCAACAACCAAGATATTTGCTACATCTGCTAACCCCTGTGGTGATACTTCGAAATTTGTGAAAGGAAGTTATTTTGAGGCTGGTACACAGTGGTTAATAGACTCTGGTGCGTCTAAACATATGGCCGGTTCGTATAAGGATTTCTGCAGTTATACTCCTGATTTTACAGGGCAAAATGTTAGACTTGCTGATGGTTCTGGCCAGAGTATTAGGGGGGTAGGAACAGTTAAATGTTGCCCAGATATGACTCTATCATCTGTTTTACATGTTCCCTCATTCCCAATCAATTTGCTATCCATCAGCTGCATTACAAGAGAACTCAATTGTGCTGTAATCTTCTTCCCAACATGGTGTTTATTTCTGGAACTTGGGACAGGAAAAAAGCTTGGATCAGGAATTATGCGAGATGGTCTATACTATCTAGATGATGATATGGCACCTGATATGGCACCTGTGGCTGCTATTGTTCTGTCTCAGTCATCATTGCAAGAATTTCTTCTTCATCATCGCAGGCTGGGACACATGTCCTTTAACACCCTGGGTCAGTTGTATCCTAACCTATATAATAAAATTTGCAAGGAAAGTCTAGTATGTGACGCCTGCCAGTACGGGAAGCTAACCCGTAGTATATATATTTCATCTGATCACAGAAGTACAGTGCCATTTCAAACTATCCACTCAGATGTATGGGGTCCTAGTGGGGTGTGGTCACTTTATGGATACAAATCATTTGTTACATTCATCGACTGTTGCACTAGGACTACTTGGGTTTATGTATTGAGAAATAAAAGTGATGTGTTTGAATGCTTTAGGGATTTCCACAACCTAATCATAAATCAATATGATGCACGGGTGAAAATATTCCGAACTGACAATGGTACAGAATATGTAAATAACCAATTTGATGAGTACCTGTCAAGCTTTGGAATTATCCATCAAACTAGTTGCCCAGGCACCTCCCAGCAAAATGGTCTGGCGGAGAGGAAGAATAGACATCTTTTGGAAATCACACGGTGTATAATGTTGGCTATGAATGTACCTAAATATTTGTGGAGTGAGGCTGTGATGACAGCTGCATATTTAATGAATAGAATGCCATCTCGGGTGCTTAACAACAAGACACCAATCGAGTGTTTAACGGGTAAGACTACATATGTGGTGCCACCAAAGGTGTTTGGATGTGTTTGCTTTGTGAGGGATCATAGACCATCAGTTGGGAAGCTTGACCCTAGAGCAGTGAAATGTATATTTGTGGGATACTCTGGAAAACAGAAGGGTTATAAATGTTGGTGCCCATCTGAAAAGCGGATGTTTGTGAGCATGGATGTAGTGTTCAGGGAGCATGAACCTTTCTATGGGGAACCAGTAGATTTAACTGATGTCTTTCCTGATTTATATGTTAATGATGCTACAGATCTGGACAACGAGACAGGAGAAGATAAAGGTGAAGAATATAATGAAGCAGCATCCAGGAATATGATTGTTGGAGTGATTCCAGCTGCAGATATGTATAACGGTGAAGATGAAGGTACATCAGGAGCTGAACAGGAACAGACGCAGGGGGAGCTACGAGATGAATCAAATGAAGCTGTTAAGTGGCCAAAACCAAATGAAGAACAAGAAGTTCAGGTGTATAAAAGGAGACACCGATCTGAGAAGGAAGTTATCCCATCTAGGTGTGATCATGAAGCTCAAGAAACTCCTGCAGTACAAACACAAGAAACCTTGCCAAGTGTGACACAATCAGATGTGCATGAGTCATCTCCACAAGTCGATGGTACGCTTCCCTTACTATTGGATGAGTTAGATATTCCTATCGCTCGCAGAAAGCAGCCACGTTCCACTGCAGGGAAATTAACCTAGATCCTTAACTTCAAATGACCTGGCCAACATCTTCTTTAGGGATGCTATGCCATCATCATCATTACCTGTGATCACAATATCATCAACATACACAATAAGGATAACAATCTTGCCACTCTGGTACTTAAAGAAAAGGGTGTGATCTGCATTGCTTTGTCGATAACCCATAGAGCATATCTCCTTTCTAAGTCGTCCAAACCATGCTCTAGGTGACTGTTTCAAACCATATAGAGACCTTTTCAGCCTACACACTTTACCCTCTGTTTCTTGTGTACCAAACCCAGGGGGAATCTCCATATAAACCTCTTCTTTCAAATCTCCATGAAGAAAAGCATTTTTAACATCCATTTGAAATAACTTCCACTTATTATTTGCAGCTATAGATATGAGGGCCCTAATGGTGTTCATTTTCGCCACTGGTGCGAAGGTCTCATCATAGTCCACTCCATAAGTTTGACTATACCCCTTTGCCACTAACCTGGCTTTATATCTTTCTACTTTTCCCTCTGAATTTTGTTTTACAGTAAATACCCATTTACAACCAACAGCCCTTTTGTTAGGAGGAAGAGTAGTGAGTACCCAAGTATTATTTTTATCAAGTGCTGTCATCTCCTCTATCATAGCAGCTTTCCACTCCGGATATTGTTTCGCCTCCTGCCAATCACGTGGTATAGGTAGAGTGGAATCGAGTGCAGCTATAAATGATTTATATTGGGAGCCCAATGATACATATGAGACATAATTAGAAACATCATATTGAGATAGATTTGGTGGTAATCTTGTTAGTTGGAGGAGCAAAAAACAAAGTGTGGTGGCACGATCTACTGCTGAAGCAGAGTTTAGATCCATGGCTTCAGGATTATGTGAATTGATGTGGTTGGGGATACTATTATCTGAACTTAGGCTGTTTGATGGAGGACCACTGCAACTCTTTTGTGATAACCAGGCTGCAATCAAGTTAATACACAATCCAGTCCAGCATGATAGAACTAAACACATCGAAATTGATAGACATTTCATAAAAGAAAAGTTAGACGAGGGACTTCTCCAAGTTGGCTTTGTTAGATCTGAAAATCAACTTGCAGATGTATTAACAAAGGGTGTTAGTGTTGTATCTTTTGAAAAATTATGTAGCAAGATGGGGCTCATAAATATATTTGCCCCATCTTGAGGGGGAGTGTTGGTAGTACTTGTAAGCAAAGGTAGAAGTTTGGCAAGGACCAAAATGTAAAATGTATCGTGTACTTATCTAACTCTGAGAAGGAATGGAGAGTGTTTGATAGCCTTCCAGAAAATTGCCAGTCCATAGCCTTCCATTTCTCTTATGAGTTTACTGTAGCGTAGGAAATCTCAGGCGATAGTCCGGCGAATCCAACATAAAATAAACCAGGCTGTCCACCAATTAACTAGCACAAGTACAGCAAGAATGGCCTTAACCTGGACATGAATCATGGGCGAAGTTCAGCAACTGATTGCAAGATAAAGTTTCTTATGCGGCCTCCAATGGCAGTTTAAACGCAGGTTTCGCCGACCTTTGAGTAAGAAAAGAAGAGCATGCTTGGGACCATACTAATTTGCACTAAACCAAGGTGATCAATGGATTAACCAAAGCATCCTGCAAGCTTGTTCCAGGTCGAGGCATCCATCAAGGCCACTCTAGGCAAGAGGGGTTTCTGAAGTGTTGTTACTTGCGGCATAACAGGGCGACTGTAGTGCTTATCGTTTCTGAAAATGCCCTTCAATTCTTCATTTTTTTTTGACAAAGGGAATATATTAATATCAAGATGATACCAATTACACCCAGCCTCTGCAACAACATAATATCCAGATCAAGTCTAGACATCATGGATGCACACAGCCAAAAAATAAAAGAAGAAGAAAAAAGAAAACAAAGTCCCAGTTGAAACAAAGAGAGGCTTGCAGCAGCAAGAGCACAACCAGTGATGGCAACACCTAGACTCCGAAAAAGATTCTCCAAAAACGAACGCCTTCAAGAAGGTTATAGTGCACAAACACCATCGTCGTCCGGTCCAACCATCATAGTCAGATCCTGGGTTTTCACCCTGGAGAAGGTCCAATCTCCAAACAATGCCCTTCAATTCTTCATAGGTTGCAGCTGAATTCTTGTCACACAAGCCATTGCTGCAACTTATAATCCGGATGAAAATGTACTAGGAAAGTTTGCAACAAAGAGTACAGAGGAGCCGGTTACAGAGTTGTGCTTACAGGTTGGGCCAGTTTGACCCGTGAGCAAAAAATTAACCGTCTCGAATTCTACAACATTTATTGCAAGTCTCTCGGACATCGTTACAGCTAACTAACCATGTTCACATTTTTATTTGAGAAATTTCCATGTTCATCTTGTGCTACTGGTTAATGGTCTGGAGACCAGAAAGACGCAGTAGTACACTGACAGGTCTGCACAGTTCATGCAGAGACCTCATTTCATATCTTTGTTTGGCCAATTTTGTAAACTAAATATTCATTCGGTTTCCGAAGGCAGCAGCGCCAGCGCGTGAAGCCCCACGATGCGGGAGCTGCGTGCCGCGGTTTGCCGGTTTCAAACTGCCTAGACTTTAGAGCTAGTGGTCGAAGTACAACAAGTACCATCATGCTTAGCAGTAGTCAAGCTGTTCCAAGCCATGTTTTGAACTAAGATTACTGGCTGAATCATTTTGGCCCGTGAGAAAAAGGTCAACCAGCTCTAGCTCCCGACCAACCAAACGATTTCGTCCAAATAAATGAACAATGCCTTCTGACTTACCTGACCAAACAAAACTGTGGGGCTATTTGACTTTCTTTTCATCATCATTGAACATTTATTTATTGTGGAGATGACTGAACTGAACTTTTCTGTTGGTGATCACACTTTTAAACTAGTTGACTTTGATTGCATGGACTGAAATGCAGGTGAGTTGATACATATGATCTTTGGTCAAAGATTTTTATGCTGTGACATGTTATCAATGAACAACCATGTTCATCATCTTACAGCATCAAATCCTCACCATATCTCACAAACAAGTCATTTTCACCCGGATCGAATATAGGCACTTCTTTTCCATCTTCGCTCCTAAATTGACAGGTCTGCACGGTTCATGTGGACACAAATCAAAGGAGATACTTATTGCATACTTGAAGCTGGTGTCTGAAGCCAATGCTGTGAGGGAAGAGTTCCAGGTTTCAGATATGTGGTTTATGGCTAGTGCCCAAACTTTAAAGTTACTGGTCGAGAACAGCAACCAGCACAAAGATTACCACTGGAGTTGTCCGCCAAGCTGTACATTACAACAATGGGCTTAACTTGGACATGAATCATGGATTAAAAATAAAAAAGTAGTTGCAGAATAAGAGATTCCTTACGCAGCCTCCAATGGTGGGTTAGACGCGGGTTTCACCGACCGTCAGGCTAATGAAAGAAGAACAATATGTTTGGAACAATGCTAATTAGCACTAAAGTAAGGCGACCAGTGAATTAACCAAAGCATCATGTAAGCTTTTTCCAGGTCGAGCCATCCGCCAAGAACAATTTTTTAACAATTTCCCTGAGAAATGATCTTGTAGTCTGTAGTGCCTGCCTTTTCTGGAAATGCAAACATACTTGAATATTTCAGCATGGACAGTGTCCTTCAGTTCTGCATAATTTATAGCTGACGCTTTGACACACGACTAATGTATCACTATATGTTACATTATTACTTCCCTGCTTATAATCAGGCATAGAAAATCATAGAGGAGCTGCGGAGGATTATATTTGACAGAGTAGCTAATGCAAGGAAAGACATAGAAAGTTTGCAAAAAAATACTGCGGAGGAGCCTGTTACAGAGCTGTGGTTATTGGCTGAACCAGTTTGACTCATGAGGTATAGTCAACCAGCTCCAGCTCAGGAGCTGCGTACCCCGACCGACCAAACTCATTGTTATTCCTTTCATCCAAATAATGGCTTCTGACTTGCCTCTTTAAACAATCCTACCAAGCTCTTTGATCTTTTTTTGGTCTTATCTCTGAACTTGTCTCATAGTGATGATACTTTTAAAACTATTTGACTTAACATTGCATGAACTGCAGTACTGCAAGAGAGGTGCTAAATGTGAACTTTAGTCAAAGATTTTGATACTGTGAAATGTTATCTCTGCACACTATGTTCATCGTCTACAGCATCAAATCCTTATAGTATCTTTGGAGACAAGTCATTTCATCCGGATTCTACTTCACTTATTGCAAGTCTCTTAGACGTCGTTACAGCTAACTAACCACGTTCACATTTCCTTTCTGGCATAAAACCATGTTCATCTTGTGCTACTGGTTAATGGTCTGGAGACCAGAGAGCCGTAGTAGTAGTCAGTAGTAGCCACGGTGACAGGTCTACAGTCCATGCAGACACCTCACTGCACATTACTGTCTGGTCAAATTTGTAAACTGGATTTTCATTCGGTTTCCAAAGGCAGCGCCCGCCGATGCGGGAGCTGCGAAGCTGGAGTGCCGTGGTTTCACATCTCTGGTTTGGATCAAACTTCAGAGCTACTGGTCGAAGTACAGCAAGTAGCACCATGATTAGCACTAGTTAAGCTGTCCCAAGCCATAGTTTACATGGATGCCCTGAACTTGGACGTGAATATTGAAGAAAGTACAGCAAGTTGTTGCAGGATAAGCTTTTCTTACGCGGCCTCCAATGGCGGGTTAAACGGGGCCTTCACCGACATCTGGACTAATAAAAGAACATCGTGTTCGGAACCCAGCCAACTTGAACTAAACTAATTAAAGTGACACCTTGATTAAACAAAGCAATCCTGTGAGCTTGTGTTCAGGTTGAGGCACCCATCAAGGTTGTTCAGTGCATGAATGATGTCATGTATGCCTCCTTGGGAGCAACATTTCACCAAATAATTGTTGGCAAGATATTGTGGTGAGATGTCCAAAACCCACCTTCGTTTCAGTGCACGAACCTGGATGTTTTCATGGATAAATGTTTAACTGTCAGCTTGCCCGATCGTCCGATGATCTAGTCGCCATGAGAATAACAACGCACAATAGCACCAGACGAGATCTGCTCGCAGTGAGCTGCGCGTCTGAAAAAATTAAGACCAAGAGATTTGCAGCAACAATGCATCATGTATGCAAGTTCCTTGAAGCTTCTCATTTCTGTCGTCCAGTGCTGTTCGGCTTTACCAAACATTTTTGAGGCATTAAAAATTCAAAAGTTGATATAGAATGAACCATGAGCAAGGAGGTTGCTAGATAAACTGATTCTGTATAGTATAGTATTGCTAGAAAGCCTGTAGTCCCATGAGCAAGGAGTTCTTTAGGGAATCCCATGAGCACTGCAGTTCTAAGTTCTAAGTTGAGGTTACTGTCAGAAATACTGAATTCAGAGAAAGCTGTCAGCATCAGCGACATGTATCTTCAGAAATCATAATTATTACATATTTGAACTTTCTTTTGGTTGTGTGTAAAACTATTTGAATATTGAAAAAAGATGCAGACTGCTCTTGCCGGTTTCACCTCGACGTCGCCGCAAATTCCCAAAATGCACACCTTTGAGATAGCCTTGTGTGCTAAATAAGTCGAACAACATACCCAATCCAATCGAATAAAAACATTTCCAAAGGATGCATATATGCATTAGCAATGAGGTAACTAGACAGAGACTCGCAACCATGCTTTAACAATTAACAGTACTGATCATACAATGATGGGATGCCAAGAGATAACCTTTCTGAGAAATTTCACACTGTTTTCTTCTTTCTTTTTCTGAGATCTTCCATTTCTGATCAAGCAAATTCACAACAAAGATGCCAAGACCTAACACATCGATACACGCACATCCTTGCCGTTGCAGGACTTAGGAGCACCACATTACACCGCGCAGAACTTCAACACCAAAACTAACCGTCAGCAAAATTAACCTGAAACTTCTGAACTACTTACACCCTATGAACACACACACCAAAGAATCTGTCAAGTACTCAAGCTAGCCTAGCTACAAATGAGAACACAACACCTATGGTCAGTCATGGTAGCAGAGGAGCATGACGACGCAACGCTGGATGATGTACAGCCTGGCCTTTTGTTGCCTCAACATCCTGCTGATCCTTCCTCTTCCTGACCACCTCTGCTTGCTGCCATGGCTCTGCACCTTGTCCATCCTGGCTGAACAGAACATGAGGGCGGCTGAGCTAGGTGAGCTGGAGGGCTCCCTGCTCTGCTCTCCTCCACTGCTACTGCTGGCTGGATCTGTCTCTGCTGTGGTTGTGGCCAAGTGTGCAGCATTTGGCGTGCTTATATAGGAGGGTCAAGGCCAAATGGCACAATGACAGGCTCGCTCACATGATCCTCACCTCTTTGCCTACTTGCACGTATAAAAATCTGGTGATAGAGAGACAGCGAGACATTGGGCAGAGAGATGGGAATGGGGGCATATACCCCTTGTACAAGTGTGGAGCTGCTACGCAGGCACCCTCTCTCAAGGTGACAGCTGATTCGAATGTGAGTAAACTTGCCCCTGAATACTGAACTAACATACATATACTCCGAGTAAACCATTTAGCATGGTGGAAATTTTACTGCCAACTTCAGGAATGATAATATCTTTTAGAGCAAATATACTTTTTTCCATGTAAAACTAAATCTGGTCGTTCATCTAAACAAAGCTTAATCTGCTCGTGTTACATATCTTTTAGAACAAATTTACAACCTACTCTTGACGGTAACGTGTATTCGCGAAATGCTCGCCTTCAAGATGGCCATGTGTTTGAAATCGTTGGCATGGCTGGTCCAATCGAACGAAGCAAGAACACTCCCCAGGGAGGCATATTCCATTCACAATTTGGTACAGAGTTTTGATTTCCGGTTTGTCATTATTTTCGCCCCATGCCGAGATGCCCGAGTTTCGGCCATTTTCAAAAATTTGCCTGTAATTTGAGCAAAATTTGCCAAATTTAACCAAAATCTATTTTCCCGGCCGAAATGTACTTTCCGCCTCAGACCGAGATGGCCGAGTACGAAAACAGAGGTTTTGTAGCTAGTCAGAGACCAAAGATCATGCTCCGACAGTACAAATCATAAAAACGGAATGCCAAGAGATAAGATAAACCTTTCCCATCTCTCGCCCTCCCTGGCGGCGACGGGGGAACCCAGATCCCCACGCCTTACACCCTTCCCATCTCCCTCCCCACCTCGCCGCCACCGGAGGAACGGCCGGCGAAGCCGGCGCCGGCTCCCGGGATGGTGGCGGCGGGGCGACTTGGCTGGATCCAGCGCTCCCCCCAATCTGATCGCTCTCTTTCGGTGGTGAGGGTCCGGATCTGAGGCGGCGACCTCGCTGGTGCGGACGGCGCTCCTCCGGCGGCGGGGAGTGCTCGTCGGTGAGGCAGGCCGGTTCCCCTCGGCTGCGCGGGCAGCGAGGTTCCGGTGGGCGCAGGTCATGGCGCGGGGAGGCCCCGGGCTCCCCTCGTCAGATCGAAGACGATCCTGGTCCGCTCGTGATGCATGACCTCCGGTCAGCCTGGATCTCCGGCGTACACGCGCCTGCTGATGTTGTGGCTGGTTCGGAGGTGGCGGCAGGGTGCTTGGCCGGGGAAAACCCTTGACCGCTGGAGGCGGTCACGGCGTCGATGGCGTCCCGGACGCCATTCCCTCCTTGGTGGCGGCGCCGAGGCTAAACCTCCCCTGCCTCCCCCCTTTCCCTGCGCCCGGGTGAAAACCCTAGCCCCGGTGGCTAAGCGGCGGCGGCGCCACAGCGTCGTCACCTTCTTGAAGGCGCCGACTTGGGCATGGGGATGCTGGGTGTGCATGGCGAGCTTGTCTGGTTCCTGGTGGCGGCCCGCCTGATCTACTGCGTCGCAGCTCCGGGCAGTGTCTCGGGGCTGCGGTGCTTCTCTTCCGGCCGTGTCTCCGATGGGGACCTCGCCCTTCCTCACCTTGAACATGCCGTGGTGGAGCGGTACTTCATCTCACTCATTGATGGCGGCGAAGATCGACGGCATGGCGTTGTGGAGGCTCGCCGCCCGATGCGCGGAGATGGACTCGCGCAGGAGGAGGTTGCTATCTGGCGTCATGGTGGCGTCGATGGCAGTGTGGCCAGACAAGGTAGAAGCCTCAATATGATCTGAAGACGGACCTGTGAAAGATGGCGGCGACGACACACGAGTGCGTCTGACCGGATTGTGGCCCAGACCCAGTATGTGGCTAGGATGGGGCTTCCGAATATGTTTCGGCTTCCGGCTTTTTGATGTTAGGCTTAGGTGAGTGGTTTGGGTAGTGGCCCAGCTAGCACCCCTTCATCATTTTGGATAGGAGTAGTGCATGTGTTGCCAAGATGGTGGATTCAGGCTCATTGTTGTAATACTTTGTAAGGTCCTCGAGAATAATCAATAAAGTGGCCGTATGCATCTTCCAGATGCAGAGGCCGGGGGTCATCCTCCTTTTCTAAAAAAAAAGATAAACCTTTCTTGACATCTTACACAATTCTTTCTTTCATTTTCCGAGATCTTTCATTTCCAATCGAGCAAATGTCGAATACACAACGAGGATGCCAACACCCAACTGACCCATACATGCGCATCCTTGCCGTTTCAGGACTTAGGATGGAGCACCAAACCACATCACACCAAAACTTGGACATCCAAATCAGCTGTCAGCAGCATGAACTTCTGAACTACCCTATGTACACAATCGAGAGAACTAGTCTATCAAGCCTTGCTAGAATCAGTAATCAGATCAGGAGCAGAAGAGCAGAGGTGGATCTGCTAGTCGTGGTAGCAGAGGAGCGCGACGACACATCGGCGGATGATGTAGAACCTGGCCTTGTGCTCCCTCAGCATCCTGCTCAGCCCTCCGGATCCTGATCCTGATCCTGACCCCTTGTGCTTGCTGCCATGGCTCTTCACCCTGTACTCCATCTCGAGCTAAAAGGGGCGCCTGAACAGGAGGGTGGTTGAGCTCTGCACTTGCGCTGCTACCAGAAATGGAGGTGACTCTGCTCATCTGCTGTGTGGTTGTGGCCAAGTGCGCAGCGCGTGCGATGCTTATATAGCGTCTAAATGGCCAACTGGGGAAGAGAGACAGAGGGGCAGGCTACTTGCGAATATCATAACCTGCTGATCCATCGATCGAGAGAGAGGGAGGCTGGCAATGGCATGGCATCAGCTATACCCACCCACCCGTCGCTGCTCCCGGAGGCCACGGCCACATGCTGCAGCAGCTACCGCCTACCGGCATCTTCCTCCCAAGTTGCATGCGCGAACCCCGATGCCGCTCCAGGGGACGCTGCCTCGGGAGCCATTACATACGTGGCCAAAGCCAACGCCAAACGACACGGCCGTTTCCACTACTGGCTTCTTCCTCTGGGATTCATTCGTGCGCGTGTGTGTGTCGTGGAAGAAGAGGATATATCTTGATTGGAAGTTCATTCCGGGAACATGGATGGGCACCGTTTGGATTATCGGTAGCTTTGTGTTTTTCATTCTGCTTCGGATTGTATCCGGAAGACTCTACATAACTTTGTTGCTTAATCAATAAAATGCCGTTATTTCTGGGAAAAAAAACTGCCTGGTCGGATCTTGTGGTTGTGTTGTGTGCTCTTGTTACTCTTGTGGTTCCATAAGAAACCTAAGCTGGTGCTCTTGATTTTTCTGTTAAAGGAATAAGCATCTCGTTTAGCTATTAATTAAGTAGTACTACATGAGACCGTACTCCATACAGACCAAGCGGCCAGCTTGGTAGGCTACCAACAACAACAAAAAGTAGAGTATATGAGACAGTACAGGCAAACATTGCACAAATTGATAAAATGAGTAGTGTAATTCTTGATCGATTTTAGGAATTGCTGATTTTAAAAATGACCATATTTTAATAATTTGTTTATCAGGTGCAATAATTTCTTCGCACGGATACTAACCTCGGATCAATGGATCTCAGCATTGCCCGATCAATAATACAATATATTACCAAGCGAATAAGTGTTAGCAAAATGGAGATGAAATACTCTCGACTGTGGGTGTAGCCACTTGGAGACCGTAGTGCGTACTTTTTTTTCGATCAGAGGGGCCACACGGCCCCCATTTTCATTACAAAAATGGAGTCACAACATACAAAACCAGTTTCATACAAACTTAATTTATTCGATGCCTAACATATGCATCGGGAAACACTACTCCTACATCTAGAGGCACTTCAACTGCACCTACAGGATGCTACAACAAAAGAACGCTCCAAAGCATCATCGCTACATATGTTGCCTAACATTTTTGCATCAGGGAAATAAAATCCTACACCCGAGATACCAAACTCTGCACCTACAGGGTGCTATAGCAAAAGAATAAGAGAGATCATCGCAAATGATGCATCTATCAACACTTAATCAACAGAGCCTCCGTACAGCAGGGCCCTGTCAAAGATGGATAAAGCGTCTCAACCCTCCTAAGAGAGCCCGCACGGTCTTATATTGATTGTGCGAGAGAAACCCTCTCTGTGACGCCCCGAGACCGATGCTTCAGTTGCCTTCCACTTATTTTAATTGTTGTCGTGTGTTTATTATGTTTGTTGCTATGTTCATGGTGAGTGCTTGTCATATCTTGCTTCTTGCATCATGCTATTTATTAATTGTATTTTGCCATCCTTGTTGTTGCCATGATCATCTTGCTTTGTCATATGCTTCATGATGTGCTATTGCATTTTGTCATTGTTGTTGCATTTGCATCATGATCATCTTTGTTGTGTGCTTGTTATCTTTGTGAACTCCTTGTCCTCATCTTCTTTGCTGTTCCATCTTTCCCTTCCATCTAAACCATCATCAAGTGCATCACCCCATCTCTAGCTTCTTCCTTTCAATTCTCACACATTTCTTGCAAGTGGCATTTTTCTGTCCTCAATAAATGTTCATTCTTTTTCCTATAAATCCTGCTCTTTGCCTACATGCTCTCTACTATTTTTCAGCCCATTTTAAAGTGTTTTGGTTGGGTTAAAAAATGGCTCAAGTTTGAATATAATTCAAACTTGAATTATTTTTATACCTCTAAAAATGCCCAAACCAATTATTTCAAATACTACAAAACTCCAGGAGCTTTAGGATATTTTTATATCTGAAAACTCTTCTCCTAGCCCCCTGGACATTTCTCTTTTCTTTTGCTGTTTATTTAAATAAACAGAAACTTCAAGGAAATGGAAAAGGCCGCAGCAGCAGTCAGCTGGGCCTCACCTCCAGGCTGGCCCAGTTTTTCCCTCGCCCGCAACCCGCCAGCGCCGACTCTTTCCCTCTCTCTCGTCGGGCCCGCCTGCCAGCGACCCATCCCCCCTCACGGTAACCTGCTCCGTTCCCCTCCGTCTCCCTCGTTTCAGAGCCAGAGCGCTCGCACCGTCGCGCCGTGAGCTCACGGACGTCGAGGCCCGGCGCTCGCGCCCCTTTATAAGCAGCGCCTGCGCCCTCCTAGGGTTTCTTCCTCTCCTCCTCACCTCCCTCCGCGCCGCTGCCTCTCCACAGATCCCCCTCTCGCGCCTGCTGCTTCTTCCGATCGTCGCCATGGCCGAGGCAAGCTCATGCTCGTCGCCGGCGTAGTGCGCCCCGACGGCTTCCCACCTCCGTCCACGCGCTCCAGGACGCCTTCCCGACCTCATTCCCACGGCTACACAGGGCTGGAGACGCCAAGTTCCTCTTCTTACTCTTCGGCTGAAGCACGTCGCCGCCGTCGTCGCCCCACCGGTCGCCTCCAGCTGCCTCAGCCGAGTACGCCTGCCTTCCCGTCGTCCCCTTCGTCCGCTGCGTACACTCCATCGTCGAGGGAACGCCAAGATCTGCACCGCGCTGCCTCCTCTGCTCCCTCCTTCTTCGGTTGACAGCGAGCGCCCAGGGTTCAGAGCTCGTCCGCGACGCCTCCGGCTCGTCTCCGTCGATCTCGTCGTGTCCTAGGGCGAGCTGGGTAACACACCTCCCTCTCCATTTCTTTCCATGGCGTTTAGAACCCCATAGCACTCTCCCGATCCATGTCTTCGCCACGATCTCGATGCTCCGGCGATCTCTGAATTTTGTGTGAAGTTGCAGTAGACGTCGTTGTTGCTCGCGCTTCGCCCCCGCTCTGGTGCACCCCGCTGCACACCGCTCATGTCCTTGCACACACACTACGCTCCTCTTCGCCCTTGCACAGAGGCAGGGCCCCGCAGCTTGCCTCGTCGTCCGTGCTTCGCCGCCATGGCCTTGATCTCTGAATTTTTGCGCACGCGAGAACCTACACTCAGCGCCTCCACACATGCACGCTGCCTCCCGCGAGACACCAACGCGACGCACGCGTCTCCCTGTTTCTTGCACCACATCACTCACGCGCACACCCCAGGTCCTCGCCCGCGCTTCCTGCCTTGCCTCACCTTGCGTGTGGTTTCTTCCCTGCCTTGCGGCGCCATGCCATGGCCCCGAGCCGAGCAACGCTCGAGCTCGAGCGCCTCTGCACCCCTCCTCGTTGCTGAGCCTCGCAGCAGCCTATCCCGCACACCCGCAGTTGCCTCCTGGACCCCGCCGTTTCTCCGTTGCCCGCCGGTGCAGGTCGGTGTTTTTCTCTGTTGCAGAGGAGAAGAAACCCCATCCGTCGTGGGGATAGTTCAAAATAAGCCGTGCCCATTCCCTGCAACAATAGTAGCATTAGCGCAGTGGATCAGTCCATGGAGTTCTACCGTGGAGACCCCGGGTCGAATCCCCTTGGGAACATATTTAGAACCGCATTTGTTTTGCCTCGGTTGCTTCTATGACAGTGGACCCCATTTGTCACCCTCTCCGCACACATACCCTCTCCACACCCACACTCCTGCCACCTCAGCACCACGGCCCCTCTCGTCTTTGACAGTGGCTGGTTCAGCCCGTCTTCCCCTGCTGTTTTATTTTTCTTTTGCTTAATTTCAGAAAATGCCATTATTTTGGTTTGTTAATAACTAAAAATCCATGCATCCAAATGAAACATGTCATATATGCATCTTGCTCAGTTTTTCATGTAGTTTCACTATATCCAGCTTTTATCCATGTTTAAAATGTTTAAACTTGATGTTTGATTAAATTTGCTCAAATGACATGATAAAATGGTTTATTTCATAACTAATTAACCGTAGCTCCGATTTTAATAAACTTTATATGTAAATGGGGTGTAAAAATGCATAGATTATCATGGTGCACTTTATTTTCCTATTTAAAAACAATAAAATATGTTTTAAGGAAGAACAGTAACAAAACTAAAATATGCATATGGGGATTTTCCGGAATTGTTGTTTGTTGTTCCGGCCTCATTTAAACTTGCCTAGATAGGTAGCTTAATTATGCTTCATCTCTTGCCATGTTTAACAACATTTAATATTGTTTGGTAGCTTATACGAGATTAAACTAAATATGTCAATGTGGTGTTTTGTCAATATGCAACTCGTTGCATATTGAGCTCCACTTAATTTGTAGTGTTGTTCGTTGCACTTTGCCATGCCATGCCTCATTAAACCGGACATGCATCATACTTGTTTGTGCATCATGCCATGTTTATGTTTGTGCATTTATCATGTTGTTTGTTTCTTTTCGGTGTTGCTTCTTAGTTCCGGTAATGTTGCGATTGTGAGGATTCGTTCGTCTACGCTTGGTTCGGCTTCATCCGTTCGTCTTCTTCATGGACTCGTTCTTCTTCCTAGCGGGATTTCAGGCAAGATGACCGCTACCCTGGATCTCACTACTATCATTGCTATGCTAGTTGCTTCGTTCTATCGCTTTGCTGCGCTACCTATCCCTTGTTCTATCAAGCCTCCCAAAATGCTATGAACCTCTAACCTTTGACACCCTTCCTAGCAAACTGTTGTTTGGCTATGTTACCGCTTTGCTCAGCTCCTCTTATAGCGTTGCTATTTGCAGGTGAAGTTGAAGATTGCTCCATGGTGGAGGATTATGTTGGGATATCACAATATCTCTTATTTAACTAATGCATCTATATACTTGGTAAAGGGTGGAAGGCTCGGCCTTATGCCTGGTGTTTTGTTCCACTCTTGCCTCCCTAGTTTCCATCATACCGGTGTTATGTTCCCGGATTTTGCGTTCCTTACGCGGTTGGGTGATTTATGGGACCCCCTTGACAGTTCGCTTGAATAAAACTCCTCCAGCAAGGCCCAACCTTGGTTTTACCATTTGCCTCACCACCACCTATACCCTTCCCTTGGGTCGGCCAACCCGAGGGTCATCTTTATTTTAGCCCCCCGGGCCAGTGCTTGTCTAAGTGTTGGTCCGAACCAGAGCCACTTGCAGCGCCACCTCGGGGAAACTTGAGGGTTGGTTTTAGTTGTACGTAGTGTTCATCCGGTGTTGCCCTGAGAACGAGATATGTGCAGCTCCTATAGGGATTGTCGGTGCATCGGGCGGTCTTGCTGGACTTGTTTTACCATTGTCGAAATGTCTTGTAAACCGGGATTCCGAGTCTGATCGGGTCTTCCTGGGAGAGGGTATATCCTTCGTTGATCGTGAGAGCTTATCATGGGCTAAGTTGGGACACCCCTGCAGGGTATTATCTTTCGAAAGCCGTGCCCGCGGTTATGTGGCAGATGGGAATTTGTTAATGTCCGGTTGTAGATAACTTGACACCAGATCCGAATTAAAATACATCAACCGTGTGTGTAGCCGTGATGATCTCTTTTCGGTGGAGTCCGGGAAGTGAACATGGTTTTTGGGTTATGATTGACGTAAGTAGGTGTTCAGGATCACCTCTTGATCATTGCTAGCTTCACGATCGTTCCTTTGCTTCTCTTCTCGCACTCATTTGCGTATGTTAGCCACCATATATGCTTAGTCGCTGCTGCAGCCTCACCACTTTACCCCTTCCTTTCCCTTTAAGCTTTGCTAGTCTTGATACCCATGGTAATGGGATTGCTGAGTCCTCGTGGCTCAAAGATTACTACAACAACAGTTGCAGGTACAGGTTTTGCGATGATCATGACGCGAGAGCGATGCTTGCTTGCGTTGAGTTCTTCTTCTGCTTCTTCTTCGATCAGGGGATAGGTTCCAGGTGGGCAGCCTGGGCTAGCAGGGTGGATGTCGTTTGAGTTTTCTGTTTGTGTTTCATCCGTAGTCGGATGTTGATCTTATGTAAGATGATGTTGTATTCGTGTGGTATTGTATGCCTTATGTATGTATCCCCATCTATTATGTAATGTTGATGTAATGATATCCACCTTGCGAAAGCGTCTTCAAGATGCGCTTCTATCCTTGGTGGGACCTTCGAGTTCCTTTAGGATAGGGTCACATCTTGGGCGTGACACTCTCGTAGGTGTTTACAGAATCAACAATAACAGATGAAAAGATAGGAAGTTAAAGAGAGAGAATAACTCCAACTAACTCTATCTAATCTAGGGATATAACTTGGCCTACAAGATAGAAAAAACAGAGAGGGAAAGAGGCGTGACAACATGTCACGTAACAATATATTTAACACCCTCCCTTAATCTAAACTGCGCAAGTTAAGATTACGTCGAAATTCTTCAAACGGTCTTGTGGCCAAAGCTTTGGTGAATCCATCAGCAACTTGATCCTTTGAATGAACAAATCGAATGTCCAATTCTTTGCTTGCAAACCTTTCTCGAACAAAGTGATAATCAATCTCAATATGTTTAGTCCTTGCATGAAAGACAGGATTAGCAGACAAATAAGTGGCACTAAGATTATCACACCAAAGACAGGGAGTTGGTGTGTGATATATCCCAAGCTCCCTAAGCATAGATTTGACCCAGATGATCTCTGCTGTGGCATTTGCCAATGCCTTGTATTCTGCTTCAGTACTAGACCTTGAAACTGTAGCCTGTTTCTTTGCACACCATGCAATCAAATTAGGTCCAAAGAAGATTGCAAAACCACCTGTTGATCTCCTGTCATCCAAACAACCTGCCGAGTCAGAGTCAGAGAAAGCACTGACAAGTGTGGATGACGACTTGCTGAAGGTTAGACCAACACCCAAGGTGTATTTTACATATCTCAGTATGCGTTTGGCAGCAGTCCAATGATTTGTAGTAGGTGCATGAAGAAACTGACAAACCTTATTGACATCAAAGGAAATGTCAGGCCTGATGAGTGTCAAATACTGAAGCGCACCTACCAAGCTTCTGTACTTGGTGCCGTCCTCTTGACTCAAGGGTTGTCCCGCTGCAAGAGAGAGTTTTTATGAACTAGACAATGGTGTGGGTTATGGTTTACAACCCTGCAAGCCAACTCTATTCAAAAGATCAGTTGCATATTTTTCTTGAGAAAGATGAAGACCACCTTCGTTGTTTCTCTTAACCTCAATACCAAGGAAGAAATGCAAGTCACCTAGATCCTTAAGAGCAAATTCTGAATTCAGATCCTTCAGTAAGGCAGCGACTGCTTCATCTGATGAACTTGTGACAATGATATCATCAACATAAATAAGCACAAATATAGATGTTTTGAACTTATTGTATATGAACAATGACGTATCAGACTTGGAGGGAACAAAGCCTAGTGTTTGTAACTTAGAACTCAACCGCGAGTACCATGCTCTAGGTGCTTGCTTCAAGCCATAAAGAGACTTATCTAGCCTGCAAACATGAAAAGGCTTGTTTCTGTCTTCAAACCCAGGAGGTTGTTTCGTATATACTTCCTCTTCCAGAACACCATGAAGGAACGCGTTCTGTACATCTAGCTGCGTGAGACTCCATCCTCTAGATACGGTAATAGACAGAACAAGATGTATACTGGCAGCTTTAACAACAGGGCTAAAAGTATCTTCATAATCGATGCCATACCTCTGTTTGAATCCTTTTGCAACGAGTCTAGCCTTGTAACGATCGATGGTGCCATCTGCCTTTTTCTTTATCCGGAACACCCATTTGCAATCAATTAAATTTTTGCCTCGCTGTGAAGGAACAAGATGCCACGTTTTATTTTTCTGAAGATCTTGAAACTCTTCCTCCATAGCCTTCCTCCACTTGATATCCGTGCTTGCTTCCTGAAACATGCTGGGTTCGCCGGTAGAGCAGGTCAAACCATATTTAACTTTATAATTAACAGGTTGAATTACCCTAGCACGAAGCCTTGTAACTCGTGGCGGTACAGGAGCAGGAGACCTAGACATGTCCGCAGAAGATCCCACAAGCTGCTGCTCCTGGACAGAGAATCCAGGGGATCCCGAGGCTGATGCAGACCCCGCTGGTGATGCCGGATCTTCTGCGGCCAGATCGGGAGACGAGGTAGCCGGGGGCGGCGCAGAAGATCTAGCCGCCTGCTCCGGATGGGCCCCTGTCATCTCGCGTCTGGCGTAGACCCGCGGGGTTAGGCCAAACCACGTCAGCTGGGCCCGCGAGAGTGACCCCCCAGGTGGAGACGTGTCGAGCGAGGAAGGGCCACCCGCGTCGCCTGGTGAAGATTCGGTGGCGCAGCGTGCCAGGCGCGGCTGCGACCCCGAAGGTGATAGCGGCTGCACTGTCGCCACCGATCCCGAGGGGGATTCGGTTGCAGCGCTGTCCCCAAGCGGCGGACACATGAAATGATGGCTGTTTGAGCCATTCTCTCCATTGTTTTGCATCAAATTTTCTTGTGGAGTTTCACCACTGGATCCTGCATCATCAGAAATCTCAAGAACACGGTCAGAAGAGTTAGTCATGTAGTCATTACAATTGTCATCCCCAGGAGATATGCCAGATAGATGTGGTGGAAGGAGAAGGATTTCTTGGCGAAGAAGAGCACCAGCATTATGATGGAGAGCTACGAAAGGAAAAACAGTCTCATCGAAAACAACATCACGAGAGATATATACTCGACCGATAGGAACATCAAGGCATTTAACACCTTTGTGTTGGGCACTATACCCTAGAAAAACACATTGTTTTGAGCGAAAACTGAGTTTGCAAGTATTATACGGACGAAGATTAGGCCAGCAGGCACAGCCAAAAATACGAAGTGAATGATAGTTCGATCGAGTATGAAGAAGGCGTTGCATGGGTGTTTCATTGTTAATGACACGACTGGGAAGCATATTAATAAGATGGACTGCCGCAAGGAATGCCTCGTCCCGAAATTTAAGGGGCATGGAAGCACCTGCAAGAAGGGCAAGCCCTACTTCAACAATGTGCCTATGCTTGCGTTCGGCAGAGCCGTTTTGTTGGTGCGCATGAGGGCATGAAACATGATGAGACACGCCCAACTTTTGAAAAAAGGAGTTTAGCTTCTCATACTCGCCACCCCAATCAGATTGGACAGCAAGAATTTTGGTGTCAAATTGTCGTTCAACAAGTGCTTGAAAGTTATGGAAAACTTGAAAAACGTCGGAACGTTTCTTAAGAAGATAAATCCAAGTGAATTTACTATAGTCATCTATGAAACTAACGTAATAAGTATGTCTACCAATAGAAGAGGGGGCTGGACCCCAAACATCAGAGAAAACAAGTTGTAAAGGTTTGATAGAAATACTAGTAGAAACTGGATATGGTAACTGATGGGCTTTCGCCTTTTGACAAGAATCACAAATAGTTTCAAGACTACGCTCACCAACACATGGGAGCTGATTATTTGTAAGCACTTGTTGAACAATAACAAAAGAGGGGTGTCCTAATCTCGCATGACACCGTTCTAATGAAAGTTTGATAACGCCACAAACTTGTTTATTGAATCTTCTAAACTGGGGAATCCAAGGGTAGAGCCCATGCACACATCTATCGCAGTAGAGAATGTTCCTCGTGGCCTGATCACGAATCAAAAAGAAATATGGGTGAAACTCAAGAAAAACTTTGTTGTCTATGGCAATGCAGTGAACGAAAAGAAGATTTTTTTTCAGTTTGTGGGACATGCAAAATATTTTTGAGATGAATATTGCGATAAGGGGTAGTGACAATTGCATGACCAACATGATCTATCTTCATACCTTTACCGTTTGCATTGTGAACTTGATCTTGGCCATGATACTTCTCGTGCATGGTGACCTTCTCTAGCTCATTGGTGATATGATTCGTGGCGCCGGAGTCGACGTACCAATTTGTGTCCACTCCGTATGTGGTGTCTGCAGCTGCTGCAACTTTCTTGTGTTGGGAATTGTTCTCGGCATAGCGATAGTCACAATCCTTGGCAATATGATTATTCTTTTTACAAATTTGACATTTATTTTCATACTCATCGTAACCTTGGAACGGGCGTCCCCTATTGTTGTTGTAGAAGGGGCGCCGGTTGGTGTTGTTGGAGTTGTAGTTGTTGCTGTTGCGTTGGTAGTGGCCACTGCCACCACCACCGCCGCCGCCACCAGTGTTGCTGTTGTTGTTGTAGTGGTTGTTGCCGGTGTTGTAGTTGTTCGCACCGCCGCTGCTGCCGTCACCACCATAGCTGCTACCGCCGCGAGAGCCCCCGCCACCACCACCCTTGCGGTAGCCTTGGGGAGACCCGACGCGGCCTCGAGCAGCAAGATTTGCAGATGACTTGAAGGCTCCTGCCCCCGTTCCTTGGAACATCTCAACGCGTTGGTCAAAGTTAGCGACCATGCCGAAGAGATCATCCACGGATAGGGGTTCCACGCGCACATCCAGCGCCGATATGAGAGGCTGATAGTCCATATCCAGCCCCCCAATGATGAAGGAGAGAAGTTCTTGGTCGGTGATGGGCTTACCAGCGGCAGCTAACTCATCGGAGAGGGCTCTCATGTGGCCGAAGTAGGTGGAGGCGTTCTGGGTGCCTTTCTGTGCGTTGGAGAGAGCTATGCGACAGTTGTTCTCACGGGAACGGGATTGAGCGGCGAACATCTTTGCTAGGGCAGACCAGATGGCATGAGACTGTTCTAAGGATGCTACTTGGATGAGAACTTCCTTGGAGAGATTCCACAGAAGATAGGCCACGATCTGCTGATCCTGGACAAGCCAGGGGTTGTAGGCGGGGTTGGGGCGATCTGATCTTTCCCTTCAGAGTTTTTGGTCACGATGGTTTTGGGTGGTTCAGGAGTTAATTGATCGATGTACCCATATAGCCCTGCTCCCATAATCTGGGAACGAGCTTGGGCTTTCCAGAAGATGTAGTTGTTGCGATTGAGTGGCTCGAAAGTGGTGTAGTTGAGGCCAGGGGAGGAAACTTGCGACGAGGAGGACATGGCTGCGCAGGGGGAAGGTGATGGCTGCGAGGGGGAAGGGTTTAGCTAGATGTGATGGAAGAGGAGGCTCTGTATACCATGTCTAAGATGGGTAAAGCGTCTCAACCCTCCTAAGAGAGCCCGCATGGTCTTATATTGATTATGCGAGAGAAACCCTCTCGTAGGTGTTTACAGAATCAATGATAACAGAAGAAAAGATAGGAAGTTAAAGAGAGAGAATAACTCCAACTAACTCTATCTAATCTAGGGATATAACTTGGCCTACAAGATAGAATAAACAGAGAGGGAAAGAGGCGTGACAACATGTCACGTAACAATGTATTTAACAGGCCCCACCCGTAAGCACACCCGAAGACGTCCCTTGCTATCTGGTCCAACCTCTTGGTCACTTCCTTAAGAGTTTTTTGCACCCCTCTTTTCTGTAGCACACCCCACGAATCCAACACAGAACATAAGGAGAATATAATATCAGTAGGATCCTTAGGTAAAGAACTTTGAAAGCAAGGTTTATTTCTTACTTTCCAGACCGACCACAACAAAGCAGTCGTACCAATAGCTATAACCATTCTATCTTTCCCAGTATACTTAGGAAGCCAATTCTGGCAAAAGTCAAAGAATGACAGGGGTGTTTGGGATTTCCCAAAGCACTCCCAACTACATTCCAAAGAAACCTAGCAAAAGAACAAGTGAAAAACAGATGATCAATACATTCATTGGCATCACAAAATTCACATTTGTTGGTGCCTTTCTAGCCTTTTTTACACAAGTTGTCCTTGGTCAGGATCCTCCCTTTGATAACTAACCATATAAAAGCCTTAATTTTCAAAGGTACCTTCAGTTTCCACATGGAACACTACTCTCTTAGCAATAATATATTGATAAGGAGATTTAACAGAGAACTGACCAGAGCTGGTCAAAAGCCATTTGACTTTGTCAGGTTCCTCACTCAGAACAACCTGACTGCATATATCCAGAAGTTTATTCCACATATCCAATGTCTCCCCATATAAACATCTCCTAAATCTAATGCAGTTAAAATCCTGTTCAAATGCTTTAGCAACCGTAATGTTTTGACGGAAAGTAAGTTTGTACAAGCGAGGAAAAAGTGGACAGAGAGGCTTGTTGTGGATCCAAGCATCTTCCCAAAATATAGTTTTATGCCCATCTCCAACAATTCTCTAACAAAAGTTGTAAAAGATATCTTTAACACTCATGATACCATTCCAGAAATGAGAGTTGGCAGGAGATGACTCACATTGAGACAAAGTTTTCCTCTTCAAATACTTTGCTCTAATCATCTCCTGCCAATCCCCATCTTCATTCTCAAGTCTCCAGAGCCATTTACACAAAAGACTAATATTCTTGATATCCAGATTAGTAACACCCAACCCCCCCCCCCTTGGTCTCTAGGTTGACAAACATCAAGCCAGTTAACTAGATGAAACTTCCTAACCCCCTCTTTCTCTTGCCAAAGCACCCGTGCTCGAAAGAAATCGATTCTTTTGCCTACTCCTTTTGGTAGACGGAAAAAGTTAAGTAAATGGCTAATGATGTTACTCAAGCAAGTTTCAGTGTGGATAAGCCTACCGCCCATAGATAAAAGACCCCCCTGCCACGCTGCAGCTCCTTTCTCTACTTTTTCTTCCGCTGGCTTCCGTAGTGCGTACTTCGTTCAGCCAATCTCTGTGACGGTGTATGATGTGCCATGTAAAGACGTGTGGGCGTCTCTGTTATACCATTTTATACAACTACTTATTTTGTAATAAATTAAGGTTGTGTGCATGTAGAAGACTGCATTATCCTTTTTTGAGAAAAAAAGTTAGCAAAATGATGATGATGATGATCACGACATATGGAAACCATGCATCGTATCCCTTACAATTGGGAGGTATCCCTAGCATCAAGCAGTCATTACCCATGTTTTGCAGCTCCCGGTATCCGTCCTTATTTATCTGGAAGCCGGCACCGCCTTGTGTATCGTTTTGGGAGACCAATGGTGGTTTGCAGTGGCGGCTTGTTGTCTCATGTGAGGGTGGTTCTGGGGCATAGCATACACAATGTGGGTGGTTGAGCGTGATTCCTAGTAACTGGCGACAGACGACTTGCGTATCGATCGGTAACATCTTTGATCGTGTGTGCATGGATCTAGGGGTGCAACAAAAACCATGATGGTTATTGGGCGAGAAAAAAATGAATATGTTGGCTTGCCATTATCTGACGGTATCAGATGTTTTAGTGTGCATCCGATGGCGGGGCTAGGTCTTGTTCACGCTAGAAGCACCCACTCGCTTTGTACTTCTAGGCATTCATCCAATGCAATGGAGATGGTTAGATCCTCGGCTCCTTACTAGGCGTAGCCTTGATAGATAACTACTGACTTCGGTCTAGTCCATTCATATTTGAGAGGAGTTTTGATGGTGGCCTTCCATGGGTGACTAGCTCTAAAAACACAGAATCATGGGCGGTGCAACTAATGAAAGGTTGAAATGGTGACAAGAACATCAATTCCATTATGAAAACATATGCCTGGCCATCACTTTTGGATCTAGAAATGAAGTACTTGCTTACCTCCTTGTTGAAGGCTTGTCGTTAGGCCGATGTCCTAACTTGATTAGTGGGGTATGGCCTCTCTAGGATAAAAAATCCTTGTCTACGCATTAATCAGCTGGATGCGAAAACATGGGGGCTAGTGCGTATCTCTATATGGAAGACATTTTCTTTGGATGATAGGTGTTTTCGTTATCATGTTTTCCAATAAACTTATGGCTGTAAGTATTCATATATGCAGGGTGGTAGGACTATTCACAATTATAGATCATCATTTTTTCCTGTAGCTCATGATTAAAACTATTTTTCATGAAACTTTGTTGACATTTTTTTCATGATTATTTTTTGAAACATGTATGGGTACTTTTAAAATTTTCCAAAATAAAGAGCTCATGAGCATAGTACTAGCATGTAAGGTATACACACAAACCAAAATCAAACTATACAAAGAATTTATCATATATATCAAGCCTTTGAGTAGTTTTCATCGGTGTAAAAATGACTATCCGAGACACCTCATCTGAAACGGCCTGAAAAACCGTCGGAATAAACCTTATCAAAGGTATTTGTTCCCTAAAAGCCAATAAGAATATGATACACAACCAGACGGTTGTGAAAAGATTTTCTAGCGGAACCGGTTTCCACCTGATAGGTTGGTGTTGTCCATCATTGCTTGGGATGTGTGCTCGCTATCAATTGCTATACCATGCTACAACATACTATGTTCTCTCACCTTCAATCCATCTAACTTTCTTACCTAGCTCCGTGACGTGTGGGATAGTGAGGAAGCCCCATAGAGAGCGACTAGAGGGTAGGTAGTATTACATCCCACCCATCCATCCATGCTTTTCAGTTTGATTATATAGTGTTTATCAGTTATATCTTTTGAACCAAATATCGGATTGACAAACGTTTGGATATTAGTATTCAAGATACTTAAATCTTCAAAACAAGATAAACATTGAACACATTTGAAAAACTTCAAATTCAAATTATGAAACTATGTTGAAACTTATATGAAACTATTTAATGTGTCTTTCATCGTATTTTTCATGTTAAATTATTATTTTTCATTACATTCTTCCATTGCTTTTCATTCCGGATTTTAGTACTATTTCATTAAGGTTTCATTTATATTTTTACATTTTTAAAATAAATTTTCATGTCATTTTCTTAAATTATCTTTCATGGTGGGGCTAGGCTCTAAAAGTGTTCTTTTCACATATTTTCATACTATTACATTTGCATGTCATCGCAATTTTACATGTTTTCGTTACCTTTTTCATACATTCCCTTTTGCATGTGTTCTTTATTGTTTCATTCCACAATTTATTAATGTTTCATCTCGGATTTGATATAAGTTTATTTTTTCTTTGTTACACTTTTCACATGTTTTCATTATTGGTTCATTCTGATTTCATTAATGTATCATCTCGTATTTCATACAAGTTTCATTGTGGTATTAAAATTTGAATTCAAACTTGTGCAAAACATGTTCAAGATTGTTGTTGTTTTAAAGATTGAAGTATCATAGACACAAATATGCAAACAAGGTGTAAATCAGACCATTGGTTCAAAGTCGAAAGTGTTACAACGTTTAGGATCAAACTAAAAATATGGGTGGATGGATTGTTGGGGTGAAAGAATAAAATATGTTGGACCCAATAAACTCATGCTCCTAAATAGTGGGTGGCTCCAAAAAAAAAGGAGAAATCACATATGATAAAGAAAATGAATCATATACGAAAAGAAAATGAATCAAATACTTCGTATATAATAATGTGTAGGTAAACACATGGCGCACTTAATTTGGCTAGTAGGACACTGGTCGAAACCAGCTCTGCTAGAAAATCCTCTCTTCAAACGGGTTTCACAAGAAAGATCTGAGGTGGTTTTGTGAGTCAACTTGACATGTAGTTGTTTTGGCTCATTCTGAAAAAGAGTTTCCCCCCGCTTTATATTACAAAGCAACCAACCAAACCATTCAGGGATAGGTGCTAGGGCGGAAGCAGCACAGTCACACACAAAAGAAACGACAGAGAAAGAGCAAAAGAAACAAATGTCGACAACGGCGGATCAACAAAAACGAAAAGGCCTCGCGACCGCTGCGCCCATCGGGGATCTTCCACTAGGCTCCAAGACTCCGAAGCGCCGGCACCAATCAACACCTCCAAGAAGGATCGCGACGATGACGACGCTGCTTCCAAGGGTTTCCCTTGGTACACGACGAGACGAGAGGAAGGGTAGCCCCTGACGCCCTCCCGGAAGGTCAGGTGGCACCCACAGGCGCCACCGCGCCGGGTGTCGGCCATGCCAACAGGGGTTTCCCCCGATCCCAACCCGCACCTCGGGCGCTTCGGAGCCCGCCACCAAACCAACCACCACCCTGCGCCAACGCGGTCTTGAGGCCCCCACGCCGTCTCACCACGGCATCGTGAAGTGAGGACATCACGGCGATGATTCGGAGCCGGGACTAGGGCAACATCACCGTCGGCACACAGGAGGGCTCAACCTCCACCATCATTGACGGTAGCCGTCCGGACGCAATAGCAGGAGCACACCAGGCCCGGCCGAGCCCTCATAGGCCCATAAAGCTCCCGCCCTCGCGCTGCTGCAGGCACGCCATTGGCGCCGCCGCCCCACATCCGAGTCGCTCCTCCTCCTCACTGCGCAGCAAACAACGAGGCCACGCCGGGCGGCCGGCCCGCTGGGGCCCAGATATGGGCCCGGCCCGCCGGGCCCATATCTGGGCCGGGGCGCGACACCGGCCACCCTGCACCACCACACCGCCCAGCCGCCAAGGAGTGGCGCCGACACCACACCTGCCGCCGCCGCAGGGCCGCCGGACCGCAGCCAAACCGGGCTGCACCGCTGCCGCCTCCCTGCCCCAGGAAGGGAGCACGTGCGCACGGGGACAAGAAGGCCCGCCGCCGCAGACGGCGGCGGGGGGGGGGGGGGACGGGGACGTGGGAGGAGGGAGCCCGCGGGAGAGGAGCTCGAGCTCCGCCCCGGCCACCTCCCGGGGAGGCAGCGCGAGGGCGGATCTGGACGGGGGAAGGAGGGGGACAAAAGGGGACGGGGGCAGGGGGCTAGGCCGACGGCTGGCGGCGGCGGAAGGGGAGGAGGGGGAACCCTAGTCGCCTCCTGTGTCGCCGTTTTGGCTCATTAGGCCCAGCAACCAGTTATTAATAGAATAATAAAACAAGATTAGTTTCCCTAAACGAAAATCTAGAGTAGTGACCTCTCATCACCCTTCGCCCATGCTTCTCTCTGTACACAACTTCCTCGCATGGGCGGCGACCTAGTCTTTACGAGCTTTTTATTTACTCCCTCTGTTCCTAAATATAAGTTTTTTTTAAAGATTTCACTACAAATTACATACGGACGTATATAAATATATTTTAAAGTATAGATTTACTTATTTGCTTCGTATGTAGTCCATAGTGAAATCTCTAAAAAAAACTCTTATATTCAGGAACGGAGGGAGTATTAGTTATCGTTAAATCGCTGCTACCATTACCGAGCATGACTGTAATCGCAATGCAGTCATTTTCTTTTAGGGAACAACCATGTACTCTGGAAATCATGAGACCGCAACGCCGGTAAGGTGGATTCGGTGCTGAAGCTGTGCGCCGTACTGGCTAGTACGGGCAGGACACTAAACGTACGTGTATTATTGCAGTGTGACGGTACGACGATCCTGGGGAAGTCGCAGTTGTGTCCCGATCGGACTGCTCCATTTTCGTTGCAGATTTTTCATAGGAGAAGATATTCTTGTCTAGCTACCTACTGTGATATCTTTGAAACGGTTCTTAGGACATGTGTGGTTGGTGATGCTACCCCCAAAAAAAACTGATCATGGGACAAGGAATCATATCTAGAGACCACGACATTGGTGTACATTGTGATATAAGAGATTCATTGGTGTACTCTCTCCGTAAAGAAATATAAGATCATTTAGATCACTAAGGGAGCGTTTGGATCCAAGGCAAAAGATAAATTAGCCTTGCTAGGCAAGGTTAGATGTTTGGTATGGACAATTAAAC
Organism: Triticum aestivum; assembly: GCF_018294505.1. Classification (NCBI taxonomy): domain Eukaryota; kingdom Viridiplantae; phylum Streptophyta; class Magnoliopsida; order Poales; family Poaceae; genus Triticum; species Triticum aestivum. Next base: position 631,030,900 of record NC_057795.1, on the reverse strand, counting down.
CTATCTTTTGATGGCAATTTAGCCCATAACCGTCGTCAAATCTTTGCCCACAAAGGAGAGCCGATTTGGCTCGCTCACCCCAGCAAGCGAACAAACACAAAAAAGCAATGTGCACATGGATCATGGATTATGTTTGCAGAGGGATTACATTACAACAATGGCCTGAACTTGGACATGGATCATGGATGGATACAGTAAGTAGTTGCAGGATAAGAGATTCTTACACGGCCTCCAATGGTGGGCTAAACCGTCCGTCGGACTAATAAAAAAATAGCATGCTTAGGACCAAGCTAATTTGCACTAAATTAAGGTGACCAGTGAATTAACCAATGTATCCTGCAAGCTTGTTCCAGGTCGAGGCATCCATGAAGGTCATTTGTATGCAAGACAGCAAGAGGGATTTCTGAACTGTGGTTACTTGCAACAAATAGTGCAGAGGAGCTAGTTACAGACAGAGCTGTGGTTATTGGTTGAACTAGTTTGACTCATGAGCTTAAGTCAGCCAGATCCAGCTCAGGAGCCGCATGACCCGACCGACAAAACACTTTGATATACCTTGGTCCAAACAGTGGCTTCTGACTTGCCTATTTAAACAATGCTACCAAGCACTTTGAACCTTTTTCTCTTATCCTGATGATACTTTAGAACTATTTGACTTCACATTGCATGAACTGCAGTACTGCAGGGGAGGTGCTAAATGTGAGCTTTAGTCAAAGATTTTGATACTGTGAATGTTATCTCTGCACATTATGTTCATCATCTACGGCATCAAATCCTTATAATACTTTGCAAACAAGTCATTTCATTCGGATTCTACAGCATTTATTGCAAGTCTGTCAGACGCTGCTACAGCAAACTAATCATGTTCATCTTTATTTCCTTTTGGCATAAAACCATGTTCATCTTGTGCTACTGGTTAATGGTCTGGAGACCAAAAAGCCACAGTATAGTAGACTGACAGGTCAGACAACTCATTGCACATTTCTCTCTGGTCAATTTTGTAAACTGAATTCATTCTGTTTCCGAAGGCAGCGCCAGCGCGCGATGCCCGCCGATGCGGGAGCTGCAAAGGTGGAGTGCCGTGGTTTCGATTCTCTGGTTGGAGCAAACTTCAGAGCTACTGGTCGAACTACAGCAAGTAGCTCCATGATTAGCACAAGTCAAGCTGTCCCAAGCCATAGTTTACACGGATGGCCTAAACTTGGACGTGAATCCTGAACAAAGTACACCAAGTTGTTTCAGGATAAGCTTTTCTTACGGGGCCTTCAATGGCGGGTTAAACGCGGCCTTCACCGACCTCTGGACTAATAAAAGAACATCGTGTTCGGAACCCAGCCAAGTTGCAATACACAAGCCTGGATGTTTTCATGGATAAATATTTAATTGTCAGCTTGCCTGATCGTCCGATAATCTAGTCACCATGAAAATAACGACCCATAATAGCTCCACACGAGATCTGCTCGCAGTGAGCCGTGCGTCTCAAAAAATCAAGACCAAGAGATTTGGAGCAACAATGCAGCATGCATGCAAGTTCTTTGAAGCTTCTCATTTCTGTCGTCCAGTGTTGTTCAATTTTACCAAACATTTTTGTTGCATTAAAAAAAATCCAAAAGCTGATATAGAATGAACCATGAGCATGGACTTTGCTATATAAAGTGATTCTGTATAATACTGCTGGAAAGCCACTAGTCTTCCCATGAGCAAGGAATTCTTTTAGGGGATTCCATGAGCAATGTATCTTCAGAAGGCATGAGAAATTCAACACTACTCTGACATCTGCTGGCTTTGTTGTTAATGAAGCTGACAAATGTGTATACTATCTCTATGGTGGGGGCGAAGGAGTTATACTCTGTCTGTATGTCGATGGCATACTGATATTTGGAACCCACATCAAAGTCATTGAGGAGGTCAAGGCTTTTCTATCTCATAACTTTGAGATGAAAGACCTGGGTGTGGCTGATGTTATCTTGAAAATCGAGCTACTAAGAAATTTTGAGGGTGGAATTACACTTTTGCAATCCCACTATGTTGAGAAGATTTTGAGCCGTTTTGGATATTCGAACTGCAAACCTTATGCAACATCATATGATCCTAGCGTGCGGATTCGAAAGTTCGAAGCACGGCTATAGATCAATTGAGATATTCTCAAGTGGTTGGTTCACTGATGTACCTAGCATGTGCTACTCGTCCTGACATCTCATTTGTTGTGTGCAAACTGAGCCGGTTTGTTTCCAATCCGGGAGATGTGCATTGGCATGCTGTTGAGCGAGTGATGCGTTACTGGCAAGGTACTGCGAACTATGGGATTCACTATTCTGGGTACCCGACGGTACTTGAGGGATATAGTGATTCGAATTGGATATCTGATGCTGATGAGATGAAAGCCACAAGTGGACATGTCTTCACACTTGGTGGTGGTGTTGTTTCCTGGAAGTCTTGCAAGCAGACGATCTTAACCAGATCGACTATGGAAGCATAACTCATAGCATTAGACACATCATGTGTCGAAGCAGAATGGCTTCGAGAGCTTTTGATGGATTTGCCGGTGGTTGATAAACCAGTGCCGGCTGTCCTTATGAACTGCAACAATCAAACGGTGATTGCCAAGGCTAAGAGTTCAAAGAACAACATGAAATCCACAAAGCACATTGAAATCTGTCAGAAAATTAAGAAACTCCGGAGTGATAGCGTTGGATTATATCCAGACGGCTAAGAATCTGACAAACCCTTTTACGAAAGGGCTATCATGGGCTGTGATAGAAAATGCATCAAGGGAGATGGGTATGAGACCCACGTAAGTTGCCATGTGGGTAACCCAACCTATGTGATCGGAGATCCCATGAATTAGGACATGGGAAAACAATCCAGCGGTCAACTGAGGAGAGTATCCTTAATAAACCCACTCCGTTGGAGATGCAGTACTACTCTCAATTCTGTAAGGCAGGCTGACTTTTGTCTTAATGTGTTCCAAAGCTTGTGTAAGCAAGATGCTAACTTACAGATGCTAACCTACAGAGTACGGACAGGACATAAAACGTACGTGTATTATTGCAGTGTGACGGTACGACGATCCTGGAGAAATCTGTGTGTCCCGATCAGACTGCTCCATTTTCGTTGCAGATTTTTCATGGGAGAAGATATTCGTGTTTAGCTACCTACTGTGATATCTTTAAAACGGTTCTAGGACATGTGTGGTTGGTGATGCTGCCCCCCCCCCCCCCCCCCCCCCAAAAAAAACTGCTCATGGGAAAGGAATCATATATAAGAGACCACGACATTGGTGTACATTGTGATATAAGAGATTCATTGGTGTACTCCCTCTGCCAAGAAATATAAGATCGTTTAAATCACTAAGTATTTTTTTGCAGAGGGATTACATTACAACAATGGCCTGAACTTGGACACGAATCATGGATGAATACAACAAGTAGTTGCAGGATAAGAGGTTCTTATACGGCTTCCAATGGCGGGCTAAACGTGAGATTCGCTGACTGTCGGACTAATATAAAAACAACATGTTTGGGACCAAGCTAATTTGCACTAGATTAAGGTGACCACTAAATTAACCAATGTATCCTGCAAGCTTGTTCCAGGTCGAGGCATCCATTAAGGCCAGTTGTATGCTCCCGCAAAAAAAAAAAAAAGGCCAGTTGTATGCAAGACAACAAGAGGGATTTCTGAACTGTGGTTACTTGCAACAAAGAGTGCAGAGGACCAAGTTACACACAGAGTTGTGGTTATAGGTTGAACTAGTTTGACTCATGAGCTTAAGTCAACCAGATCCAGCTCAGGAACAACATAACCTGACCGAGACCAAACGCTTTGATATTTCTGAACTGTGGCACTTTGAACCTTTTTCTCTTATCTTTGAACTCATCTGGTAGTGATGATACTTTTAAACTATTTGACTTCACATTGCATGAGAACTGCAGTACTGCAGGGGAGGTGCTATATGTGAGCTTTAGTCAAAGATTTTGATACTGTGAAATGTTATCTCTGCACATTATGTTCCTCATCTACAACATCAAATCCTTATAATACTTTGCAGACAAGTCGTTTCATTCGGATTCTACAGCATTTATTGCAAGTCAGTCAGCGTTGCTACAACAAACTAATTATGTCTGTCTTTTTTTCCTTTTGGCATAAAACCATGTTCATCTTGTGCTACTGGGTACTGGTTAATGGTCTGGAGACCAGAAAGCCACAGTAGTAGACTGACAGGTTTGCACAGTCCACGCAGACACCTCATTGCACATTTCTGTCTGGTCAGTTTTCTAAACTGAATTCAATCTGTTTCCGAAGGCAGCGCCAGCGCGCGATGCCCGCCGATGCGGGAGCTGCAAAGGTGGAGTGCCGTGGTTTCGAATCTCTGGTTTGGAGCAAACTTCAGAGCTACTGGTTGAAGTACAACAAGTTGCACCATGATTAGCACTAGTTAAGCTGTCCCAAACCGTAGTTTACACGGATGGGATGAACTTGGACGTGAATCCTGAAGAAAGTACATCAAGTTATCGCAGGATAAGCTTTTCTTATGCGGCCTCCAATGGCGGGTTAAACGGGGCCTTCACCGACCTCTGGACTAATAAAAGAACATCGTGTTCACAACCCAGCCAAGTTGCACTAAACTAAAGTGACATCATGTGCTGATGTGCACTTGTGTTCAGGGTGAGGCATCCATCAAGGCTGTTCAGTGCATGGATGATGTCATGTATACCTACTTGGGAGCAACATTTCATCAAATAACAGCTCACAGTAGTTGCAATGCACAAGCCTGGATGTTTTCATGGATAAATATTTAATTGTCAGCTTGTCTGATCGTCCGAGATCTGCTCGCAGTGAGCCGTGCGTCTCAAAAAATCAAGACCAAGAGATTTGGAGCAGCAATGCAGCATGCATGCAAGTTCCTTGAAGCTTCTCATTTCTGTCGTCCAGTGCTGTTCAGCTTTACCAAACATTTGTTGCATTAAAAATCCAAAAGCTCATATAGAATGAACCATGAGCATGGAGTTTGCTAGATAAAGTGATTCTGTATAGTACTGCTGGAAGGCCACTAGTCCTCCAATGAACAAGGAGTTCTTTTAGGGGTTCCCATGAGCAATGTATCTTCAGAAATCATAATTATTGCATATTTGTATTTTCTATTGGTTGTGTGTATAACTATTTGAATTTTGAACCAAGATATATACACGGCCTCCAATGGCAGGTTAAACGCGAGATTCGCTGACCGCCGGACTAATAGAAAGAACAGCATGCTTGGAACCAAGCTAATTTGCACTAAACTAATATTACGAGTGAATTAACCAAAGTATCCTCGAAGCTTGTTCTAGGTCGAGGCATCCATCAAGGCCATTTCTATGCAAGACGGCAAGAGAGTTTTCTGAACTGTGGTTACTTGAAACAAAGAGTGCTGGTTACAGACAGAGCTGTGGTTATTGGTTGAACTAGTTTGACTCGACCAGTTCCAGCTTAGGAGCCCCATACCCCGACCGATTAAACGCTTTGATATTCCTTCATCCAAACAGTGGCTTCTGACTTGCCTCTTACAATACTACCGGGAACTTTGACCCTTTTTTAATCTCTGAACATGTATTATAGTGATATACTTCAAAACTATTTGACTTAATATTGCATGAACTGCACTACTGCAGGAGAGGTGCTCAGTATGAGCTTTAATCAAAGCTTTTGATACTGTGAAATGTTATCTCTGCATATCATCTACAACATCAAATCCTTATAATATCTTTGCAGAGAAGTCATTTCATCCGGATTCTACAGCACTTTGTGCAAGTCTGTCAGACGTCATTACAGCTAACTAACCACGTTCACATTTTCTTTCTTGCATAAAACCATGTTCATCTTGTGTTACTGGTTAATGGTCTGGAGACCAGAAAGTCATAGTAGTAGCCACAATGACAGGCCTGCACAGTCTATGCAGACACCTCATTGCACATTTCTGTCTGGTCAAATTTGTAAACTGAATTTTCATTCGGTTACCGAAGGCAGCACCAGCGCGCGATGTCCGCTGCTACGGGAGCTGCAAAGGTGGATTGCCGCAGTTTCACATCTCTTGTTTGGAGAAAACTTCAGAGCTACTGGTCGAAGTACAGCAAGTGGCACCATGATTAGCACTAGTTAAGCTATCCCTCGATAGTTTACATGGATGGCCTGAACTTGGACGTGAATCCTGAAGAAAGTACAACCAGTGGTTGCAGGATAAACCTTTTCTTACGCAGCCTCCAATGGCGGGATAAACGGAGTATTCACCGACCTCTGCACTATTTAAAGAACATCACGTTCGGAACCCAGCCAATTTGCACTAAACTAAACTAAAGTGACTTGTGTTCAGGTTGAGGCATCCATCAAGGTTGTTTAGTGCATGGATGATGTCATGTATACCTCCTTGGGAGCAAGATTTCATCAAATAACAGCTCACTGCAGTTGCAACGGACAAACCTGGATGTTTTAATGGATAAATATTTAATTGTCAGCTTGCCTGATCGTCCGATAATCTAGTCACCATGAAAATAACGACGCATAATAGCTCCGGATGAGATCTGCTCGCAGTGAGCTGTGCGTCTCAAAAAATCAAGACCAAGAGATTTGGAGCAGCATGCATGCAAGTTCCTTGAAGCTTCTCATTTCTGTCATCCAGTGCTGTTCGGTTTTTCCAAACATTTTTGTTGCATTAAAAATTCAAAAGCTGATATAGAATGAACCATGAGCATGGAGTTTGCTAGATAAACTGATTCTGTATAGTACTGCTGGAAAGCCAGTAGTCCCATGAGCAAGGAGTTCTTTTAGGGGATCCCATGAGCAATGTATCTTCAGAAATCATAATTATTGCTAATTCGTATTTTCTATTGGTTGTGTGTACAACTATTTCGAATTTTGAACGAAGATATATACAGATTGATCTTGCCAGTTTCACCTCAATATCGCTAAAACTTCCGAGAATGCACACCTTTGAGATGGCCTTGTGTGCAAAATCGTTCAAAAGAATGATCCAATCCAATTGTACAAGGCAAATTCACACTATTTGAAACGCGAACCTTTCTGAGAACTTTCACACTATTTCTTTCTTTCTTTTTCTGAGATCTTTCATTATCGAGCAAATTCACAACAAAGATGCCAAGACCTTACACATTGATATACGCACATCCTTGCCGTTCCAGGCCTTAGGAGCACCACATTACACCATGCAGAACTTCAACATCAAAAGTAACCGTCAGCAAAATCAACCTGAATTATGAACTACACACACACACACACACACACACACACACACACACACACACCAAAGAATCTGTCAAGCCTAGCCTAGCTACAAACGAGAACCGAACGAAGAACGGAGGTCAGTCATGGTAGCAGAGGAGCATGACGACGCATCGCTGGATGATGTAGAGCCTGGTCTTGTGTTGCCTCACCGTCCTTTTGATCCCTCCTCCTCTTTCTAACCCCTTGTGCTTGCTCCCATGGCTGTTCACCTTGTCCATCCTAGCTGAACAGAGCAGGAGGGTGGCTGAGCTCGGTGAGCTGGAGGGCTCCCACTGCTGTGGTTGTGGCCAAGTGTGGATTTGTCACGCTTATATAGGACGGTCAAGGCTAAATGGCCTAATGACAGACTCTCTCACATGATCCTCACGGCTTTGCCTACTTGCACGTATAGAAACCTGGTGAGAGAAAGAGAGAGACATTGGGCAGAGAGCTGGGGATGGGGGCATCTACCCCTTGTACAAGTGTGGAGCTGCTCCATAGGCACATGCAGCACCCTCTCTCGAGGAGACAGCGTATTCCAATGCCAGTAAATTTGCCCCTGTATATGCGATAATGCTGCCAATTTTCTGAGTAAACCATTCAGCACCATGGAAATGTTACTGCCATCTTGAGGAATAATAATCTTTTTTAGAGCACAAGGGCTGCCGAGCAAAAGCTCCATATTTTGGCGCCGGCGGCGATGACATAGGCGGGTGGAAGCGGTCGTCATGGTTCTCCTCTCTATCACAAGTCTCCGGGTGAAAACCCTTGTTCTTATGGACTCGGCAGGGGCGGTGTGTGTTCCCCTCCCGAGGGCGTTGTCATGGAGGCTAGGTGTTTAGGTCGTGACGTGACATTGTATTATGATCGTCCTGTGCTTGGTTGGCCGGTTATTTAGGGATCTGCTGTGTCAGAGGGCTACCTCACCTTTTTGTATCATTTCGCCGTGTAACTTGGGTGTTGTTGCTTTATATATAAAGTGGGGCGCGAACCTGTTTCGAGGAAAAAAAGCTTAATCTGCTCATATTACAGCTATTTTGAATTTTGAGAAAATTTGCAATCTACTCTTGCCGGTAACACGAATTCGCGAATGCACGCCTTTGAGACGGCCGTGCATGTGTGTGAAATTGTTGGCACGAACCCGATCCAATCGAATGAAGTACGAGCACTCCCTAAGGTTGCATATTTTCATTCGTAAGTCGGAGAACAACGATCATGCTCCAACAGTACATATCGTAAAATGGAATGCCAAGAGATAGACCTTTCTTGAGAACTTCCACAATTCGTCCTTTCGTTTCTAATCAAGCAAATGTCAAATACACAATGAGGACGCCAACACCCAACGGACCCATACATGCCCATCCTTGCCATTGCAGGACTTAGGACGGAGCACCAAACCACATCACACCAAAACTTGGACATCCAAATTAGCTGTCAGCAGCATGAACTTCTTGAACTACCCTACATATGTACACACACGCCTAGCTAGAATGAAGAATTAGATGGGGAGCAGGAAAGCAGAGGTGGATCTGCTAGTCGTGGTAGCAGAGGAGCGCGACGACGCATCGGCGGATGATGTAGAGCCTGGCCTTGTGCTCCCTCAGCATCCTGCTCAGCCCTCCGGATCCTCCCCGGTGCTGCCTCCCATGGCAATGGCTCTTCACCTTGTTCATCTTGACTCTGAGGTAGAACGGGAGGTTGGTTGAGCTTGCTAGGCTCTGCACTTGCACTGCTACAAGATGTGGATCTGCCTCTGCTCATCTGCTGCGCTTGTGGCCAAATGCGCAGCGCTTGCGATGCTTATATAGCATGGAAATGGCCAGCTGGGAGCAGAGGGGCATGCTTTGCCTACTTGCGCATATCATATATAAGCTGGTAACCCGGTGATCGAGAGAGAGGCTGGCATGGCAGTGGCAGATACCCAGTTACCCACCCCTCGCTCCTCCCGGAGGCCACGGCCACATGCTGCGGCAGCCACCGGCATCTTCCTCCAGGTTGCGTGCGCGGACTCCGATGGCGCTCCAGGGGACGCTGCCTCCAGGGAGCCACTACGTAGCCCTCCGGACACCGAATCGTCGGCCGCGTGATCCAGATGCACGGCCAGTCAATTCCACTTCTGGCTTCGTCCCCGCTGGGATTCATCCCTGTGCGTGCGTGCATAGAATTAGTAGCCTTTCGCTGCGGAGCAGCCCGGTCGGATCTCGCGGTTATATATACTGCTCCTGATTGTGTCGTCATGCTGGCCGTGGCCGATCATTGTATAATGTGTTCCATGAGAAATCCAGGCTGGTGCTAGCTTTTGGTTTTTCTCTTCACGGAATAATCCTTTCATCTAGATGCCCGTTAGTAGTACACACATGAAACATGAGCCTGCATCAGATTTACGAGCTCTTTATTTCCTTGTTATCTTGAGCAACTTTGCTATCACTAATTCACTATCAGTTTTCTTTTAGTGAGGTGCAGTACAACGCGGTACGGAAAGGCCATTAAACATCCCGTGTATTATTGCGGTGTGACGGTACGGCGATCTTGGGGAATGAAATCTCAATTGTCACATGCATTTGCCGTACTTATGTAGCTCATGATGGGCGAAGGACAGCTCCATTCTTGTTGCGGATTTTTCATCGCAGAAGATACCCCTGTCTAGCTAACAACAGTCCTAGGATATATGTGTGATGAGCGGTGCTACCTAATCCTAGCCATCTGACTGATTCTTGGGACAAGGAATCATATCTAGGAGACATTAAGTTTTAGCAGTACCAAACCACTAACCGCTCAGTTAGCTCGTTCTTACGCCGTTTCCGACCGGTGGAACCCGCTCTCTGTAAGCCGGTTGCAGGATATACGTTCTGCCGGTGAGAAATGCCGGTGAAAAAACAACAGGGTATAGATTGTGAATTTTAGATAAGCTGCTCCTCTTGAACTCTGCAAACGAAGAGATGGGGAAGAAAGTACAGCAAGTGGTTGCAGGATAAGCATTTCTAACACGGCCTACACTGGCGGGTTAGGCACGAGGTGCACCGACCTCTGGGCCCAAAAAATTATAGAACAGCACGCTTACAGCACGACCCAGCCAATTTGTACTTGAATAATACGACCCCTGAGTTAAGCAAAGCATCTTGTGCGAGACGGATTTGTGAACTGTGGCTGCTACATATAATTGTCTTGCCATGGAAGCCCATCAAAGATCATTGGATCGGATGGATGGCATGTACCCATTCTCAGGAGCAACATTTAATCGAGTATTTGATGAGAGGATATTTGGGTCAGATTGTCTGAAGATAGTGGCGCATATCACCTGATGAGATATTCCAGTTCTGTCCTTGCAGTGAGCCGTGCTTCTAAAAAAACAAAGTCCAAGATCAAGAGCCAGAGGCAGGTCATCTGCAGCAACAATGCTGCAGGTATGCAGGTACCTCGAAGCTTCTCATTGTTGTGGTCAGTGCTTATAGCATGATATTTTCGTGTAAAACTTATAGCATGATATTTCTTTAGGACTTACGTGTACAGTCCTGTTGTGCGACTACTACCAATTGGACAAAAGATATGAACCTTTCATAATTCTTGGCATCAGGTTAACTTCCAAAATATTGGACTGTGGTTACTACATACATTATAGCATGATATTTCTTAGGCAATCTAACTTACTAATTTCTGCTAGAGAAGATAATAGTTCCCAGAGCAAAGACTTATCTGTACAGTCCCGTGCACGACTACAAATCGGACAAAAGATATAAATCTTTCAAATTTCTTGGCATCATGTTCTCTTTCTAAAATCCATCTCCGATGACTTCGCTCTAGCCACAGGCCTATCCATAAAATCCAATGTTTTTGTTTGAGGATTGTGGATCTGTCTTGTCTTAACTATGCTATTCTCTCCCTTATTCCCAAAGTGAAAAGGGCTGATTCCATTACGCAATTCCGTCTGATTGCCCTCATCAATAATTTAGCCAAATTTCCGGCCAAAGGATTTGCTTGTCGCCTCTCTCCGGTTGCGCATAAAGTTCTTAGTCCTTTGCAATCTACTTTTGTGAAGGGTCGGTTCATCTTAGATGAGATTCTTAGCCTTCATGAAATCGTGCATGACCTCAGGGTGAGGAAGACGAAAGCCCTGATCCTTAAACTGGACTTTGAGAAAGCCTATGACTCCATTAGCTAGGATTTCTTGCGCAAGGTATTGTTGATCAAAGGTTTTGACGGGGCTTATGTCCATCGCCTTATGCAATTTGTGTTTGGTGGGCATACGGCGGTGGTCGTCAATGGTTCTATCAGTAACTATTTTGCCAACGGTAGGGGCCTACGGTAGGGGTTTTTTTTTCGAAAAGGGGTGGTCCCCGGGCTCTGCATCAGCATGATGCATACGGCCATCTTATTAATAAAAAGGTTGAACAAGGTCTCAAAGTCTCCGCAAGTATAGAAAAAAAAAGGACAAAAGGCTCACACAGAATCAAAAGGCTAGATACACAAACTAGCCAAAAGAGATAAACCACAGCCGGTTGGCTCGAAAATAGACAGGGAAACTAATTGCCTATCCTATTACATGACCGCCATCCAAACCGGTTGAAGATATCCCGAGCTACCGTCTCCCAGTGGGTAGATCCAGTAACCAAACGCTCCCTGGCCTCCGTCGGAGTGAGTAGCGACCAAGAACGGATCAGCGCCGTAGCTCTGAAGATAACCTGCAAAAAATGAATGTTTGTTGTTCTGTTAAAAACCAAATCATTTCTGCAATTCCAGAGCGCCCACACTAAGGCGCACACTCCCACATGAATATGTCTTGCTAACCCAGGCTCTACCCTGTTTAGCCATGTTCCAAATAACGTGTTGACCGAATTCGATGGAGAAATATTGAAAGCAATATGGATAGTCCTCCATAAAACTCTAGCTAGTGGGCAATCAAGAAAAAGATGTTTAATTGTTTCACCCCGATCACAGAAACTACACCTAGTAGGCCCTGTCCAATTACGCTTTGTCAAGTTGTCCTTGGTTAAAATAACTTGTTTGTGTAGAAATCACATAAACACTTTGATCTTCAAAGGAACTTTGACATCCCACACATGCTTGGAGCTAGGAATCGAGCTCGAATTGATGACATCAACATACATTGATTTAACTGTAAATTCACCTGACTTAGTGAGATTCCAGCGTAATCTATCGGGTTGTTGTGAAAGTTGGACATTCATCAGTCTCCTAACTAGATGTAGCCAATCTTCCCAACGATTACCCACTAACGCCCTTCTAAACTGAATATTAAGGGGGGTCAAATGGGACACTGTTGCAACGAAGCCTCACGTCGTTGAACAATATGATATAACGACGGGTATTGGATAGCAAGGGGCGCCCCTCCGAGCCAAGTATCCTCCCAGAATCTCGTACTGGCACCGTCACCAACAATAAACTTTGTCCTCTGAAACAATGAAAGCTTTACTTTCATAAGCCCTTTCCAAAAGGGTGAATCATTCAGTCTTACTGTGACCTGAGACAACGTTTTGGTTTGAAGATACTTATTACGGAGGATTTGTGCCCAAGTGGCGTCAGTTCCACTAGATAACTTCCACAACCACTTATTGAGAAGACATCTGTTCTTAACTTCAAGATTTTCAATCCCGAGACCCCCTTGGTCTTTCGGTCTACAGATGATATACCACTTTGCTAAACAGTATTTTCTTTTTAGCTCATCCCCCTACCAAAAGAAACGGGATCGATAGAAGTCCAGTCTTTTCCTAACACCAACTGGGACTTCGAAAAAAGACAAAAGAAACATAGGCATACTCGTGAGAACCGAATTAATAAGAATTAAACGGCCTCCGTATGACATGAGCTTACCCTTCCAGCAACTCAGTTTCTTTTCGAATCGATCCTCAATACACTTCCATTCGTTGTTCGTAAGCCTACGATGGTGGATTGGAATTCCTAAGTATGTAAATGGCAATTCCCCCAAATCACACCCAAACAATTGTTTGTAGGCCTCTTGTTCCTCATTGGCTCTACCAAAACAGAACAATTCGCTTTTATGGAAATTAATTTTGAGCCCAGTCAATTGTTCAAATAAACATAACAGCAGCTTCATATTTCTCGCTTTTACCAAGTCATGCTCCATAAAGATAATAGTATCATCTGCGTACTGAAGAATCGAAATTCCTCCATCAACTAGATGAGGCACCAGGCCTCCCACTTGGCCAGCCTCCTTGGCCCTTCCTATCAAAATTGCCAACATGTCCACAACAATGTTGAACAAAATAGGGGACATCGGATCCCCTTGCCTTAGGCCCTTGTGTGTCTGGCAGTAATGACCTATGTCATCATTAACTTTAATTCCAACACTCCCCTTTTGCGTATAAGATTCAACCTGGCGTCTCCAAACTTCATCGAAACCTTTCATACGCAAGGCCTGTTGTAGGAAAGGCCACTTAACTTTATCGTACGCCTTCTCGAAATCCACTTTAAAGATAACTCCATCTAGTTTCTTCGAATGGATTTCATGGAGCGTTTCATGCAAGACCACCACCCCCTCCAGGATGTTTCTATCCGGCATGAAAGCAGTCTGAGACTGCTGCACCACAGAATGCGCAATCTGTGTGAGCCTATTTGTCCCAACCTTGGTAAAATTTTTGAAACTAACATTCAGTAGGCATATAGGCCTGAACTGCTCAATCCTCAGAGCATCTGTCTTCTTAGGAAGCAGTGTTATTGTTCCAAAATTTAAGTGAAAAAGATGAAGCCGTCCAGAAAAGAGATCATGGAACATAGGAAGTAAATCCCCCTTAATAATATGCCAGCATTTTTTGTAGAACTCCGCCGGAAACCCATCCGGCCCGGGAGCCTTATTGTTTTTCATCTATGAGATGGCATCAAAAACCTCCTTTTCCGAAAACGGAGCAACCAGAATATCATTATCAGCAGCAGTTAGTTGAGGCACATCCTCATTCCTGGACTCATCGAGGGATACAACACTATCCTCCGGAGGTCCAAATAACTGCTTATAATATTCGGTGATGTAAAGTTTCAGATTGTCATGACCAACAATTGTTCCTTCCTCTTGCTCAAGCTGAAAAATTCTCTTCTTTCTGTGTTTGCCATTAGCAATCAGATGAAAGAATTGAGTGTTTGCATCCCCTGGATCACTTTGCGAACCTTAGCTCTCAACGCCCACTTCAACTCTTCTTCGCGGAGAAGTTCCTTCAACCTCATCTCCGCATTGAGCTTAAATTGTAACTTAGCAGGTTGCAAAATCGTTGATTCGGCTTTAATATCTAGGGACTGTATAAGAGCAAGAAGCCTGTCCTTCTCAATCTTATATGCTCCACTAAGGTGCTTAGCCCATCCCCGTAGAAAACTCCTCAAATGCCTAATCTTATTTTGCCATCTCTCGACAGACGATTTGCCTCCTGTGTCTGTAGCTCATTCCCTGGCTACTAGATCTAGGAAACCTTCTCGTTCAAACCAAGCCAGTTCGAAGGAGAAAGTATTTTTTTCCCACATGGTTGGGCTCGCCTGAGTCCACGAACAAAGGTGGGTGGTCCGAAATTCCACGCGAGAGAGCCTGAACCGTCACGAGAGGAAACTTCTGTTCCCACTCGACGCTCGCTAGTACCCGATCCAACTTTTCATATGTCGGATTAGGCAAAGAGTTGGCCCATGTAAACTTTCGACCAGAAAGCTCGATCTCTCTCAAATCCAAGCTCTCAATGATGGTGTTAAACATAAAGGACCATCTTCCGTCAAAGTTATCGTTATTCTTTTCCTCTCTCCTCCGAATGATGTTGAAGTCTCCCCCAACCAAAATTGGGAGTTGCTCGGACCCGCAAATTCGAACCAGGTCAGCTAGAAATTCCGGTTTAAGCTCAGGTTGTGCGGCCCCATAAACCGCCACCAGAACCCAGTTAAACCCATCTGCTTTAGACCTAACCCGAAATTTGACCACGAAGTCACCCATCACAACGCTACGGACTTCCAATCACACCTCACACCAAGCAAGATCCCACCGGATCTCCCTCGTGGGGGAAGGCAATGCCAATCAAAATTGACACCTCCTGAAAGCGTGCTAAGAAACTGTGGCGCAAAATTATCCCGACCAGTTTCAGAGAGGGCAATGAAATCTAATCTATGCTCTAAAGACGCATCAGCGAGAAACCTTCGTTTAGCCAAGTCCTTCAGACCTCTGCTATTCCAGAATATTCCTTTCATAAGTCATCATGGAATTTTTTGGCCGTACGAATCCTAGCACTCCTACGTACAGCGGACGCGGGATACACCTTCCGCTTCCACTTACGTTTTGGTTTACTATTGACCTCCGTCCGGTCCTCATAACTGGGCTCTGGTGGTTGAATCACTACATCGTCCACACTGACTCAACAGTGGGAGGAACAAGGTCTGCACAAAAATTGTCAAGCACTCTCACCCCCATCACATCAATCTCAGCATCATTCATAGGTCTCACTGCCGCTAGGTTTCTAATGGTTTCTAAAGCACGTTCCGCTTCCAGATCAAGGAGATCGTTAACCGAGTTTGTAATTTCAGAATTGTTATTCCCAAGTGAAACCCCTACTTGATTTGCATTATTAATAATCTCATCCTTAGAAAAATGCAAAATAGAATTGGATAGGTTGACTGACATACTGGTTGTGACCTCAATGTCACGAAGCTTGGCCGCCCTCATAGCGCACCTTTGCTGCATGTCATCAACCTCCGGATGGTCCTGGAGACGAGAACTCATCCGTCTCCCCTCGGAGACCGGGTCGGGGATCCCGCCAAAGGCAATGACCTCCTCCCGAGTAGCGGCACTCGGAGGAGGCAGCGGCGAAGTACTCCCCCGGTGGATGGACGGGAGGCCGGGGGGAGAAGGTGCCGGGGCCGCCTGCCCGAGCCCCCCCCCCCCGCCATATCCCTTAAGCCTGAGGGCGCCGCCGTCCCGACAGCTGGAGACGCCGGAAGGACCGGGGCCACCTGCCCCTGACTCCCGCCCAGCGCCTCAGGAGATACAGCCGCAGGCACTGTACCCGCACGGTAAACGTCCGAGGCCACCTGCCCCAAACAGACCCCTCCTCGGCCGGCCAACGGCGGCGAAGCTGCCATCACCGGCGAGAAGGTAGAAGGAGAGGAAGTCGTGGCCGCCTGCCACGAACTCCCCCCCCCCTCGGTATAACCACCGAATTAGCCTCCATCCGGCTGCACGAGAGCACAGGGGACCCTGGGAGAAACGGAACCACCTGAGGCTCCACGTCTCTCCCCCTTCCCAAGGTCGTCTCGGAGAGGCCCGTCCCACGGCCTCCCTCCACGGGACGGACAGCAGATCCAAAATCCAACACCGGGAGCGAGCACTCGAAAGCATCATCAGAGTCCACTCGATCGCTCCAAAGCCTAGGAGGAGCAGACGTAGGCTGAAAAGATCCAAACCGCAATGTGCTCTTAGGCACTGATGTAGCTGGGGCCGGCTCAACCCCGGATCCAGTCTCGGGCACCTGAGTCACTGGTCCCGATCCGTTGGACATCTCTCGTCCAGCCTCATCAGTCGGTTCCTTCCTAGCACCAGCATTATCGTCCCCCTTGTGCATATCGACATCAACACCAGCAACCGCCTCAGCAAACAACCGGCGTCCTCAAACTCAATCTCAAGGGGAAACAGCTCTCCCCTATAAGTCCAGTTAAACACATCCGAGACGAACTCTATGTCCAAAACACTAACTCGCAATCTGGCCACCCCTTGGGCACGAGTGAATGCCATATCCACTTTTTCCGTTTTACCAACCATGATACCCAAACTAGCCACAACACGAACATCTGTCAGAGCCTCAGAGGGTGCCCCAGAAAAACGTAACCACACCTGAGTGAGGGGCTTCCCCTTAGGCTCCACTTTCTTCCACTCCTGAAACTCTAAAATGCAATTAGTGCCTGGCACCTTACACATCCCAAAGCTCAGCAAACGCCGCAGGTCCTCTACCGACGGGAAGTCAACCCTGAACACGCGCTCTTCAATGAAGATAAGCTCCCATTGAAAATCTCCCGGAGCCAGCTCCTGAAGCCTCTGCAAAATCTGAGCCTCAGAGACATCTCCCTGGGTAACCTTCACCAGTCCAGTAGTCAGGCTCTGAGTATCAACTGGAATCTCTCTCGCAGCTGGGGATTCAAAGAACATCAGCTCGGCACAATATACTCCATACACTGTAAGAGCTGGAACCTGCTCCCATAGAAGAGGGCAATCCCCCGAGGTATGTGATGGCTTACCACAAGACTCACACAGCTCGGCCACGCATTCAGCAATAAAGTGGTCCTTCTCACCACACCAGTAACAAAGCATCCTCTCCTTCTTGCGCACATATTTGGACGCCCTCTTTGCATCAGCCCTGTCAGTGACCTCAGTCCCCATCCCAGCCTCAGGAACCTCAACAACGGCCAAGGCATTCACCACCTCCATCGCCTGGGGTGGAAGCTCAGAGGAAACTTGGTCGGTCTCCATTGCCGATGTCGTAGGGTCAGCAGCTACCCTAGGCGGAGGCGGTCGGCGAAACCTCCCACGGCCCCCGCCCCGGCCACCACAATAGCCACGATAACCTCCTCTCTGGCGATGGTCCGGGCCTGAGGCCCCCTCAACAAAACCGCCTGCAGGGCCGAGAAACGGTCTCTCAGCAGACCCGTCACTCTGCCACGCATATCCACGACCTCCTCCCATGGAAGAGGACCCTCGATGTTGTCCTTCACCATATGCATCATACCCATCATCCCCCCACTGGCCTCGGGGTGGATTATTTGAAACTTTGTTGCTAGAATTCTTCCTCGCCTGTGTCGGCCCCATGCGGTTCTGAGTCGGCCTTGCGACGTGGTGCGGCGGAGGAGGAGCACGGGGCGGACTGCCCGAAGGCGCCTGCACTGCCCCAAGGGCAGCACCCCCGCATCCAGCCGAAGCCACACCCGGCGCAGGAGGCCGAGGACCAACAGAACCCACCGCCGTTGTCGCAACGGGCGCCACCACCGGTGCAGTTGGCCTCAGCCCGCCCCGTCCAGCAGCAGGAGGCGCCGCTCCCGGCACCTTGGGCCTCAGCCCGCCTCGCCCAACAGTATGTGGCAGCGGACCCGGAGGCCGGGCTCCCTGGTGGCCAGCACCTCGGCCCGGCAGAGGTGGCGCAACATCCCCTCCCGTCGGTGGCCTCAGTCCGGGCGGCGGCGGGGCTCCGCTCCCAGCCCCCGGCACCGACGTGGGAGCCGATCCTCCCCGTCCCGCAGAACCCATGGCAGGCATCGAGGGCCTCTGCCCGGCCGGCGCTAGGGCACCGCGCCCAGCTCCAGCCGCCGGCGGCGGAACAGCCCCGCCCCTCCCCACCACGCCGGTTTTCGCAGCAGGTGGCGGAGCAGCCCCCCGGCCAGCCATATCACGAAGAGGAGGGATCCTCCTTGCCCGACGAGCCCCGCAAACCAGGAAGCCACGCGACCCAAGCTTGCGAACCCTAGTGCGAAGGGGCGACAGCGCACGACAGGAAACACGCACACCCTCGTACGTGCATGGGGCATCGATAAGTTCAGAGGAACATCCAGGAGCAGCATGGGCCTCATACCCATCTGACTCCGGCCCAACTTCACGCGGGCCCAAATCCGGCTGAGCCAGCCCAGCTGCACCCAGCAACTGATTCAAACGAGACGACCTCGCGGTCGAGATCTCGGCCGCCGTGGCTGCCATGACCGGCGCCGCCGACGCCTGACGACCGGCTGGCCGCCTCGCATTCTTTCGTTTCTTCACCGTAATCCAAGCCTCCGGTCTAATCATATCAAATAAAGTAAGGTTTGGTAGACTCACATTAGGTATAGGTCCTTTCCAAGGCCGGATCGCCAACGCCGCCATCTTCCGATGAACAACGCGCCGGATCATCTCGATCTTATCGCCCACGTGAAGACCGATACGTGTCGGATCGTCCAGAGGTAGAACCTGATCGATCGTAGTAGCCACCTCCTCTTCGCTATATCCTGAATGAAAGAACTCACAAATGAGATCCGAAGGAGAGGGAGATGGCGGCGACTCCACCAGCGCTGCCTCCCCATCGTCATCCGCATCCTCGTCGTCTGATTCGGCTAGCACCCAGAATCGACCGCCGACCCGCCGGCGATCATCGGTGCCGGACGGCGCAGCCGCGGTCGGGCGCATAGTCGCCCCACCTCAGCGCTTGCCAGCCAAGCGGAAGAAACGGTAGGGTGACCCAATTTCCCCGCTTCTCTTTAATTTTGTGGCTGATGCGCTCTTGTGTATTCTGTCTCGGGCTGCCCTGGCGGGTAATGTCTCTCCTATGGTTTCTCATATCATTCCTGGAAGGGTTACCCACGGTTGAGCTCAATGATCTCTGTATTGCTAACTTAAAGTTTATTATGCTTTGTTTCGAAGCTCTCTCGGGTCTCAAAATTACCTTCTCTAAAAGGGAGGTCTTGGTCACTGGGGTGCCCGTGGATGAGGCTTTGAGAGTCTCTTGGCTGCTTAACTGCTAGCTTGGATCCTTTCCTTTCAAATATCTTGGCCTTCCTATTCCTCCTCTCAAACTATGTGACAAGGATTTTGTGCCTCTTGTGGCCAAAGTTGGCAACCATGTCATGCCTTGGCGCGACAGATACAATACGAATGCTGGCAAGGTGTGCCTCACTAACGCATGTCTCTCCCCTCTGCCTATGCTTACTATGGGTTTCTATCGTCTCATTGAGGGGACACATGCGGGTTTTGACAAGCATAGGGGTGCTTTTTACTGGAATTCTGCGGACAATCGGCGCAAATACCGGCTGGTTAAATGGAAGTCTATCTGCACACCTAAAACCCATGGTGGGTTGGGCATCGTAAACACCTCCATCATGAACAAGCGCCTTATCATTAAGAAGTGGTGGAAGATTCTCTCTTCGGGGCCTGACTCTCTGTGGTACACTCTTGTCAAAGGGAAATACTTTCCTAACTGCATTCCTTTATTTGCTTTGCCCACGGGTGGGTCCCAGTTCTGGCATGATTTGGTCAAAGTTCGTGATGATTTTAGGGCTAATGTTAATATTGTGGTTGGTAATGGCACTTACATGCATTTCTGGCTTGATTAGTGGTGTTGGGATTCTACTTTAGCTGTTGCTTTTTCGACTATGTTTTCGTATAGCTCTTCGCCGGAGATCTCAATCTCTGAGCTCTCCCACTTAGGCTGGGACTTGGGTTTTAGGAGAACTCTTTCTCCTGATGAGTTGGGAGAACAGCACCTTCTTGCTGCTTGTTTCCCTATTTTCTCAGAGAAGGATGATTCTGTTGCTTGGCCCCACACTACTTCTGGCAGGTTCTCCGTCAAATCGCTTTACTTGTGTTTAGTTTCTGGTGCTCCCATAAATAAGTCCAAATCTGTGTGGCTTGCTAGGGTGCCGCCTAAGGTTAAGATTTTCATGTGGCAAGCTATCAGAGGCCGGCTTCCCGCGGCAGATCAGATTCATAAACGGAACGACCCTGGGTCTGATTGGTGTGCCCTTTTGTAATGATCTTGAGGACTCGAACCATATATTCTTTGGGTGTGTCTTGTCCAAGGTGGCTTGGTGTTGTATTCTTTCTTGGATGGGGGTTTCTTGGGCCCCTAATTCTTTTGCTGAGCTTCGCCCGTTGGCGGCCAGTATGTTGGGGCAAAATATGTGTTTATTCTAGGTGGGGTTCTCTGTGTTATTTTGGGCGGTTTGGACTACTAGAAATAAATTCACGATTGAACATATCTTCCCTAATAGGCTGGCTAACTACTTTCTCAAGATGTATATCTTCTTGGAGTAGTGGAAATTGTTGACTACAGATGCGGATCGAGATGCACTGGAGGAGCTTATCTGAAGGGTTCGATCGTCTGCCAATACTCTTGCTAGCAGGATGGCGCGACTTGATGCCTCCTTCGTATCTGCTCCTAGGTTTCTGTAGGTTGTTGGACTGCGTGTCGTGATCGTTTGGCCTATGTGCCCCTTTGTTATTTCCTTCATACTTGGGATACTCTCCAGTTTGTTGTTGGTTATGTTAGGTGCTTGTTGCTACTCTTTCTAATGGCTTTATTTACAAAGTCCAGCGTATGTATTTTCTCCAAAAAAGAAAAACTTCATCAAAACGACCTTTCTCCCCATTCATACATACCCTTTGTTGGCCCAAAACATCACACACACCTTTTGCGGCCTATCCAACTTCCCATAGGTTTACCTAGGCCTACCGTTATCTCCCTCCCGCCGCATTTGAGCCCTTACTACAATATTTTCTGAAGTACCTTGCTGCTTGGGCCGCTTGCCTCCTCTCTTGGGGTGGTCGCCTAACGCTTATCTCTGCTACTCTCTATGCTCTCACCACGCATTTCATGTTATTCTTCAAGCTCCCCAAGAAAATTATTAAACATTTATACGTGATTCGCTACTCCTTCTTTTGGGCTACTGACAAAACGTGTTCAGGAGCCAAGTGCCTCATCGTGTGGAAAACTGTTTGCAAGGAGAAAACGCATGGTTGTCTAGACATCAAAGATCTTCAACTTCAAAACAATTGCCTTCTACAATAATTTTCCTTCAAACTTCTAGAAAAACCTGACCTTCCGTGGGCTAAGTGACTTTTGCATCATTACTCGCTGGATTTCTCAGTGTCAGCCTCTTACCCCTCCTTACTGGGTAAGATAGTTAAAAGCCAACTCCACCACCTTCTCTCTATCTCATTCGTTTTAACAAATAGTGGCACCCTACCTATTTTTGGCTTGTCACTCGGCTCACAGATACTGCTCTAGCCCAAAAATATGACATTCTCTTCTCGCTCCACAAAACCCTCTGTCCTACTCGCTGAGGTTTTGCATGATGGCTTACTCGCTAACCCGCGGAACCGCGGAACCCATGATGCATCCACCGAGCTTGTTGTTGTTCTATCTTTGTTGCAGAATGTCGCTCCATCAGGTGACCCCAACGACAGGTTCCTCACCCACGGCATCCCGTTCTCCGTGAGGTGTGCCTACTCGCTGCTCTCCTCCGCAGATGAGCCGGACTTCCACACCGACCCATTTGGAGCTCTGAGGGTACGAAGGTCAAGATTTTTGGCTGCCTGCAATTCAGGGATAGGATAAACACCAAGGCGAATCTGCATCACAAGACCATCGTCCCCCGACTCTCACTGCCTGAGGTGTGACCATCATCTTGAGGACGTGTCACACCTTGCCCTCTCCTACCCTAGGGTACTCCAGGACGCGGGTCCTCGGACTTCGCCCTCCCCTCGACATCAACCACTTTTGGGATATCGTCACTCCAGATGGCCTCGACATCAACATCTGCCCCACAATCGCTCTCTCCATCCTTTGGAAACTCTGGGACTCGCAAGGCCCAGGTATTCTGCTACGAGACTCACTCAGCTTTGGATACTCTTCGGAATGTAATCTCTGATTTCACGATCTGGGTCTATAGGTTCAAAGACCCGGTAAGTAGAGATGCCGCCCTCTCTTGGCACATTTTCCTCTCCTCACGTTGTACTCTCTGATATAACTTGGGGCCCCAAGCCTTTTTGAGTAACTAGTAAGCTGGCACGTGCAATGCACATCTCATTCGAGTTCAAAAGTTGAATATGCAAATTTTCAAATTTCAATCCACAAATAGCTACTTTTAATTCCACCGCGCAATGATTTGTAGAACCTTCCATATATTGTGCCAGTTTCAAGATGCTCTATGAACCATCTTCAATCAACTAATCAGAAGTTTACAAGGTCTGATCTAGAAGTTGGATGGTAACAAAAACATGGACCCACACTTCATCTATTCATATTAATTCCCTCACAATAATTATATTTATATTAACTGAGTTAGGTATAAAATTTGCATGCACAATGATGTCCCAATGGATGACGCTGTCGACGATGAGCCAACACCACCCTCCTCCTCTGCGCCACCCTGGTAGGATCACAAGCATTGATGTACTCCCTCCATAAACTAATATAAGAGCGTTTAGAACACTACTTTAGTGATCTAGATGCTCTTATATTAGTTTACAGAGGGAGTATATACGTGATGCAGAAAAACACACATAACTGTTTCATGTTTTTTTGTTTGCTTGCTTCGACTGCCATGAAAAAATATTTATATTATATTCCCCATTGCAATGGATGGGTAATTTTCCTAGTTATATCTTCATGTTCGTCGAGGATGCTTCTCAGCGCTGATGTGATGTGACGGTGTTTAAATTTTGCTAGGTGGATGATCTAAAGAATTAGCTCCGGCACTAGGAGGACGTACACCGAGCTCCCGAGAGGGCATTGACGAGGCCGCGCAGCGCCCTGCCTCACCTCCCCCCGGATCTACCGTTTGAAGTCAGTACCTGCATTCTGAAACCTCTCGAGCACTGATTTTCTGTTTGTAGGATTCTGAAACCATGTAGCGGAGCTTGATGAAGATTACCGAGGGGGGCAATCAGAGTTGAGGGAGCGAAGATGATAAGTTATGCATGAAATCTGAGAAATCTTATTCAAGTGTAATAATCAAGGGTACACTTAAAAAAAATCTTAGAGTAGGGGGGCAATGGTCCCCTTCGGCCCCATGAAGCTCCGCCACTGGATGCGGTTGTACGAGCACTTCAATTTCATCATGCACGTCAGCTATGTACGTGTCACCATCGATAGTGAACCGCCTTGCGTCGGTATCTAGCACTCCCACTCCCAAGCAGAATCAACGTAAACGTATGATGACCCTTGATCGAGCAGGTGAACAATGAAGCCCGTGGAATGTATGGTGACGACGCCTTCAGGCTGGAGAGGCCGAGCCACTGGTCACCTTCGCGCTCTCCTGTGGAAGTTGGTCCTTCCCCGCCGTAAGATGGACCTCTTCATCTCGATTCCATCACTTGTTTTGTACTACTACTACTCCTGAAGATGGCACTGGCAGTAATGATGATGTGATGTCTTGTCTGATGATGAAGATGAGGGTGTACACGGCCAGGGGAGGAGCCAGAACAAAAATGACCGGGTGTTCACATGTACACCATACACGGGAGGATATCAAGCAATACTATACATAAAGTAACACACAAGGATAATTTAAAATGTCCAAAACTAAAAATGCTTATCAAAATGAAGAAGAGTAAAGGACTAGTTGATGGAACATCATTTGGTCATGTGATGGGCCAGCATTGTCATCTTGGGCTGATGTCTTAATCTTCTTAAGAAACATTTCCATAAATTTCCCTAGAATTTATTATGTTGGCGAAGTGCACAATGAATTATATCATTTGAAGAAAATAAAATTAATAAGTAAAGCATATTGATTGAATTGCATGGTTCCGAAGTTAAAATTATTCAACATTGGTTCTTATTGTCATCGTGTGACAAATCACAACAATCCATTTCCGAATTGTAATATCCTTGAATTGAAAAACCCTAACCATACAATATAGAGCACAAGAACTAGATCACAACTATGATACGCTTAGATTTGGACACCCTGGCTGTATAATTTAGAGAACGAGAATTACACAATTAATATTCGCAAAAAAAGAGAACTACACAATTAAGATAGGTACACGATCTACCCAGGATTATGCATCGATCTGCCAACTGGAGTAGCGACCGAGGGCAGGAACAACGCTTGACGACTGTCTCTAACTGAGATGGCAACAACAGACGCTTTCATCCTGTCCCGGTGAGGCGGCGAGCAGCCGAACAGAGCACGTACTACATAGACAACAACGCAAAGGAGAGGATCGATCAAATTGATCAAAAGCCAGACTGGCGTGCACGCTCCAATCAATCAAAAGCCCGATTGGCTACTGGCTGCCGGCCTCCCGGTGCCCAGCTCCAGAATTTACCCGTGTCCAAGGCTCCAAGCCCATCATTTGACTATACTAAGAAGACTAGGTCCGTAAGGGTTCCAATTTTCTGGTTTTTCTGAATTTTTTTTACCGTGTTTCTTTGATCGACGCGTGTATGGGAGAGTTCCTGTGTGATGTTCTTTTTACCGGTCAAGCTTTCTACACCTCCACCACTTTGACTAGGTTTGATCCCACGTGTAATTTTTAGGTCGGTTGCCGCTTTGACGTGGGCTTTCTGGGGTATTCATCTTGTCTGTTGGACGCCACGCGTGTGCTCCAGAGAAACCGAGGAGTTTTCTCAACGTCTCGCTTCGCCTATTTAAGCGCCAAGGCGCAATCCCTCGACGCAAATTCCACGCCGGCGAAACAGCAGCCAGTTGCTGCTGGGGAGACTCCCGCGGCATGATGCCAAATTTGCCGGACCTGGCTCGAAGGCCAGGATCGCCGCGCGAAACGGCGCTACCTCGAGGTCGCTGGAATTTCGTTGGAACGGCTTCAGCGGGCCGAAACAGAGGTCCATCTCGGCCCAAAATTCGCCACGGCAGAGCAGGACCTCCAGGAAACCTAGCATCGCTCCGTTCAGTCCCTCGCATCTGAGGAGGTTCCGGCAGGCCGGCGGCTGCTTCGCCGCAGGCTGGAGGCAGTGACGGGCGAGGCGACAAGGCGGCGAATAGGGATCCAGGCGGAAAGCCGGAGGCAATGTTGGGCAAGGCGGCGACAAGTGATCTTGGTGAAAAGCATGAAGCTGTGATGGGCAAGGCGGCGACGGCGACAAGCCAGAGGTGACGGGCGAGGCGGCAAGGCGACGAGTCCGCGACGTCTTCTCCAACTCCCAGCAAGTATAGGCAAGTGTTTTCTGTCCGTTTGTGGATTCAGTACCATTAGCAAGTACGTCCCCATATCAATCTCGAGTTCTTCACTTGTTCACTTCTTGTGCTTTACCCTTTTTCAGTTCGAGTAAATCTGTTTTCCTGACGAAAACCCCTGTTTTTCTGCTGAAAATGCCCTGTAGTAATTCCCACTAACTGGCTTAGCTGCTATAGCGTTAGAGATTGAGCTGCCGCGAAATGTAATCTCCCGCGATTTTGATCTTTGCTGCTGTTACACATGCAGTATCTCTCTCGAGTCTGTGCTAAGAATAATATAATCCTTGTATGATGTGTGCTGAATCTACCTGTGTAGTGCAGCTAATGCCATGCGTGTGCAGGTGTGCTATTCTACCTGGGCAATGCTATTTACGGTATTCTGGGTAAGGAGGACAAGGCAAGACGCATTGGACATCTCAATCTCATTTTAATTTTTGAAGTAGGTATGGACTACGGTCGCTACCTCTAATAAGAATTTCCTGCATGGAATACTTTGCTATTTTCATACAACATGTTCTATTTCTATTAAGATAATCAATTAACTGGTTTGGCAATTCATATTTCAGACTACCCCTTGGACAGGAAATTTAAGAGAATGCCAAGAAACCGAAGGCTAGCAAGACTTTCAGGAGATTAGAATGCAAAGAATCGGTTAACAAGGTTAGCACTTCACATTTGTACAGGGTCTACCACTTCAGAAAGATAAGGTAGTATTAAAAGCTAAAGCACATTTGCAACTGATTTTATTAAGAAGTGAAATGTAGGAAGAAGTGAGTTAGAGTATATAACTGAAGATTGTCATCACAACAATTGTAGATGCAGAAACATGAGGGACTGGGTGTATGAATAAGCTTTTTTTACCCTCAGTACGAAGCCCAAATTTTGTCTTGTGAACGGTAATACAACTCTTTTACATCCTTCTCTTGAGAATTTTTGACACATGGTCACAAGTTGTGATTTAGGCTGCTGTCACGATGTTGGATGAACACACAATATGGTGATAAGTGTTGGGTATGTGACTAAATTTAGCTATGGAGTTTATTATGTTAGCAACTCTACTTTGGATCTGAACTAGCAGAAGTTGTAAGTTGAATTTTTCCTGGCTAAAAAGTTGCTTTCTATGCCAGAGCTAGCTTGCAAAGGCCAACAGAAAATATATGAACAGCTTCTAAGCTATGAATACCGTTTCAGGTTGCAGTGTCATATTGTCTATACTACTCTGGGTAAGGGTGTGGTTGTCGGCAAGAATGCGCTCACGGTTGTGCACGAGCCATTCCCATGCTCCAATCATTTGGTGCTCCTGATGTTACGCCTGCAGACTTGTGTCCTCCGTGCTATCAATGATCAATGGATGTTGAGCTTCTATGCTTCAGATCCTCTTCTGTGACATGTATATGGATTCTATAATGATTTGTGACTGGTGTGCTCTTTATATTTTCTTCTTCTATGGACTTTTCGTTGTTCCTTGCTGCCAATATATTTGTTCTCTTCCTTTGTAGACTACCTTTCGTAGTGGAAGATATTATAATTTTTGATGACGCACGGCATGGTAAAGTTATGACAAATTTCTTTTACTTGAATTATCATAGTGTTGTATTATTTTTCAGCTGAGTACCACAATCAGAAATCTCAATTACTTATAGAATTGTTTTTATTGTTTTTAGTTGCCAAATTCGCCAGAGGAATATTGGAGAGAACTGTAACTGGCATAATTTTCTTCACCAAGACGACTACATCAAAAATAGGTCATGTTCTCCCGAAATTATGCCTGATTTCCCTCTATACCTATGGTGTGCTTTGCACAGAAGCAAACTTAAGATGATGATCACAGTTTGCTGCTAGAAAGGAGGCTGCTGGTTGTACACCAAGTTACTTTAAGCACAATCTTAGAATCCTCCAAAACAGAATTCATGAAGCGCGTGTATATAAGGTTCCCATGGGTTGTGAATCTTGGTCAGCTGAAGTGGGAGGGAGGTAGTTTCAGCCAAGAGACTCGTCAGGTGGCTGCAATGCAGGATGCGTGACCTTGCCTTTCTCCTTTACATTTCTGTAGCTTGATACATTGTTCAGGCACAAACTATCTGTAATGTACGCCTCTTCATATGTACCAGTTTTGTTTTGTTTTCCTCTTCATATGTACCAGTTTTGTTTTGGAAGAAACATGTCATAATTATTGTATATGGATTGTGGACGGATCATGTGGTCTTTTTCTTTATCTTTAGATAAAAAAGCACACTCCTTGATTTCCTTGGTTCTTGATTATAAAAATAGTAGAGAAGCATACCGATTGAAACATTAACGTGATTGTTTGCCGACAAGAATACCCAAGAAAAAACTACTTTCAGTTTGCCTACATACTCCGCTACGAGTCTGGCAACACATCAACCATCAATACCTCGACCATCTACACTGGAAACTAGCCTCACAAAGCCGAAGGGAAGAACTGGCTTCCGCTCTACAACAAACAACTTTAGACAAACCCAACGGGTGGTTCTACATCGCAGCTCTAGGTATTACATAAAAAAAGTAGACTACTTGGCCACCAGTTGTATCTGTGTCTTTTATGCATTTGTTTTAGCTATTGCAATGTAAAAATTCTATCTAGAAACTATTACAACACAACTATTCTCTCGCTCACTACAAAGGTACACATATGTAGAACATAAAACAATTCTCAAAAACTCAGAAAAACGAACCCCAAACAAGCCAACGGAGCGCGGCGTGCCGCCATGCACTACCCGCTGGTATCCTCTAGAACACTAATATCCCTAGTTTCAAAGAGTCCACATTCAATTAAAATCATCAATTGAGATTGAACCACCCGATTTTGACCGGACCAACAATTTCTCAAAGCTTTCTCATTCAATTCTTTTATACTATACACTATGTTCCTTAATTTTTAATGCCTTGCAATTAATTGATTTGAATTGGTTCAACTCGATTTTGACCGGATCAACAATACTAAGCTCCCTATTTTTTAAGGCTTCACAATCAATTGCGGTCTCCAATTGGAATTGGTTTATCCAATTTTAACTGGGTCAACAATTTCTCAAAGCTCTTCATTCATTTCTTTTATATCCTCTATAACACTGTGCTCGTTAATTTTAAAGAGCTCACATTCAATTGAGGTCTCCAATTAAAATTGGATTACCCGATTTTGACCAGGTCAACAATTTCTGAAAGCGCTCTCATTAGTTCTATTATACCATACACTATGCTTCCTAATTTTCAAGGCCTAAAATTAGTTGAGATCTTCAATTTAGAATTGGATCAGCCAATTTTGACCAGGTCAATAATTTCTCAAGGAGCTCTCCCATTCAATTTTTCAAATTTCATATGTTCCCTAATTTCAAAGCTCTTTCATTCAATTGAGGTATTCAGTTTTAAATTTGGTTTATGATTTTGACTGGGCCAACGATTTTTTAAATCAGTCAGCAGCAACCAACCTATAAAAATATATCAATCCCACGCTGATAGCCCACAAGTATAGTGGATCACAATAGTTTTTGAGGATAGAGTATTCAACCCAAATTTATAAATTTGACACAAAGGGAGTCAAAGAATATTTGTAACTATTAGCAGTTGAGTTGTCTAGTAGCGCATTACATATTTTTCGAATCATACTGTAGTTGCTCCTGAATCGATCGGGTGTGTGCACTTCTTCAAAGGTAAATCAACGACGGATTGCAGTCATGGTATTTCATTCAGACCTTTAGCAGTGAGATCATTGCTGAATCTTCATAAACCATCATGATGTAGACCCTCAAAAGATGTCAACAAAGTCTGAAACTATGTACCAGCGCCTTGTGCATGTGAGGGAAACATACGTGTATGTACCAATTCACGGGCGCGTCTATTCCTTGCCTTCAGCGAGACGAGGACGAACCCTTGCGTCGGGGGAAGCCCCAGATGGGCCAGCCCAGCAGCGCGGCACAATGGCCTTTCCTTTTTTGTTTTATGTTCCCAGATGGGCCAGCCCAGTAGTGTGCGACTCTTGTATGACGACGACCCAAGAGTGGCGCACTGCAAGCAGCTCTATGCATTGTTGAGACAACACAGGTTCGAATCACCTCCTGCCCTCATTTTCTTCTACTTTATTTCTTTACAGCGCTAGTGGGCTGGCCCGATTAGTCAAACGCTTCACCGAGCTCGCTTAATGCGATAAATAGCTGTCACGCCAACTCACGGGCTTCTTACCTGATGTTCTGAACCTTCTTCTTTCGGGCTTTTGCTTGAAACTTTGAAGGCCTAACAATTCAGAAGCGGTAGAATAAATCTCTTCAGTGAGCTTTTGTGCTAGTTCAAATCACCCAGCTTTTTTTCAGGTCACTTATCAGTGCACGATCGGGAAATCCCTATTGCGGCGAACTGCCAGGCAATCACACAGAGCAGCGTTGCGAGCGACAAACATGGCCGGCCCACTTCCAGATTTAGACAGTGCGGCCAACCGGTTTTGGAAACCTTCTAGAAGGTTCCCTGTACCGGGTTTTTTTGTGTTATTTCCTTTTTGCTTGTTTGGCTTTCCATTGTATTTTATTTTGCATTTTTCTGTTTCTTTTTCTTTCCTTTCCTTTTCATTTTTCTTTTTTTTTTAAGTTTATTTCCTTCTCAAAACTGTTTAGAAATTTTTAAATGATTGCATTTTCCTAAAAATTGTTCAAAAATTCAAAAGCTATTCCTGTTTTCAGGTTTTTTGGTAAAATTTCAAAAAGACTATAATTCACCCAAAATTCGCATGTTTGAAAATTTGTACACAAACTTAAAAAATTGTTTTAGTTTTCAAATTCACTGCACAAATTCAAAAAGTTCATGTTTTCAAAATTTGTTTGCAAATTGAAAAAATGTTTGGGGAATTTCAAAAGATGTTGCATTTTCCAAAAAATGTTCAATATATTGAAAAAAATAGGAAATTTAAAATTTTGTTCACAAAATCAATAAAAATCAAAGATTCTATAAAACATTATGTTTTTAAATTTCAAAAAATATTCCTGTTTTCCAATTTTGTTTGTAAGTTCCAAAATGATAAGAATTTCAAAAATTGTCTACATTTTGAAAAAAAATCACAAACTTAAAAAATGTTCTAGCTTTCAATTTTTGTGTACAAATAAAAAAACCATCCTTTTAAAAAATCCCAAACTCATAAAATAAGCTCCTATGAAATGAAGCACTCTGGTTGATCGTGGACTTTGGTCAATTGAGGGACCCCATCTGAGAGAGAGAGAGAGAGAAAGTGTTTAGTCTGCCTTTCGCGTATCGCTCGAGCGTGTGTAGTGGCCCGTGCAACACACTGCTTTTCTAGCCAATGATTACTACTCCCTTCGTTTCTAAATATAAGTCTTTGCAGAGATTTCACTGTAGACTATATACGGAGAAAAATGAGTGAATCTACACTCTAAAATGCATCTACATACATCCGTATGTGGTCCATAGTGAATCTTTACAAAGACTTATATTTAGAAGCAGAGGGAGTACATGGCAGTGTATTAGTAGAAGCGAATGGAAAGCTAGGTTTTTTGTCTGGATTGTCCTTTTTTTTGGTCGGGCGTCGTCCAACATTGGACAACGCATTTTTTCCGCGTCCATATAAAAAACAATTTTGAAAACATGCGTCTGAATAAAATATAATTAAATATAAAATGGCCGGTCAACCGCCAGCCAAAGTGCACTGAAACATTAACAAACATAAAAACAACTAAATAAACATGCCTCCCAACCACCCAACACGCTGCCCTAGGCGACGCCATCTTTGTCATCGTCGCCGGTGAGGACGACGAAGGCTGGCGCCGGCCCAGCCGACGGGAATGCAGTCTCTCACTCCACCCGTGCCGACTCCTCCGGCGTTTGCTCCGCCGGCGGCATTGCTGCGTGGCGCGCGCGCTCCTCCTTCTCCTGCTCCCGTCGCAGTGCCTCCAGCTCGCATGCCCAGCGGGCACAATGCTCCTCCTCGTGTTCGCCGTCAGCGCACTCCTCCAACAGGTGGAGCTATCGCCAGTGCTTCAGGGTAGGCCTCCTCTTGCTCCGATGTCCGTCCACGCGTACATCTCCGGCTCCGGCTCCGGCTCCATGGGCGGCGTTGGCGTGGGAGTGAGCGTGAGCGCAGCGTGTGCTCGGGCTCGGCCTTGGGTGTGGGCAGCGGCGAGGTGTAGGCGTAGTCTCCCGCCGCCGACAACGTGAGGGCCTCCTCCAAGCCATCCCAGCCTGTGTCCTCCTCGCGATGACTCTCCTCCAGGGCGCGCTGCAGCGCCGCCTCCTCCTCCTCTGGCGCAACCTCCGGGGCCAGCGGCACGAATCCAGGGTTGAGCTGCACGCTGCCGCGGCAGACCACGTCATGCTCCGTGGTGAACCAGGCCTCTCAGTTGGTGGAGTCTAGCACGTAGGCAGGGGCGCGCCGCTGCTCTAGCATCAGGAGGACGCGACGCTTGCGCACCTCCTCCGCATGCGCCCGCGCCGACCGCGGCACCAAGATGCGGTGCGGTTCAAGGTGCCAGCCATGCGGGAGGTTAAAATCTGGCCACAGCAGCGGCTGGCGGTAATAGCAGTGCCAGCAAGCTTGGTGCACCGGGATGTATAGCCGGTCCCATAGCCGGCGACCACTAGCCGCACGCGGATCCATCGCATAGATTGGCGGGGGCGGCGGCGGAGGTGGAGGTAGCAAGCCGGACGAGTTGGCGTTGGTGTCAAGCTTGCCCTTGGTCTTGCCAAAGATACCCATGGCTAGTGCTTGCGTTGTCGTCGGCGAGGGGAGCGAGCGTTGCCAGATGTGAATGAGGAGGAGAAGTGGATGAGACTGTCCCCCTGGATGCTTGAATTAAAAAGGACGAGCATGCCGGAGGTTTCCAGATGCTGTCATGCGGGCCCGGGCTAGGTGGGCGCATTGACTACGACCGCGTGGAGTAGTTGTGCGGCCGACATGCGGGGACGAGGCAGACAACGAGCGGACGCGCGGCGCGTCCGTCTCGTGTCAACGTGGACGCAAATCGGGCATAAATTTGGGTCGCAAATGCGTCCAGTAGGACAGCGAGTGGACGGCCTTTGGGCTGGTTCATCGCGTATGCCCAGTGTTTTCGTCCGTTTGGACGCAAACGAGCAGGTGCAAACAGTTCGGGTCGACACACTGGAGTTGCTCCAATCTATGTCAATATTTGCTTGTTGCAAGGGACTAATTGATGTCAAGAGCTCAACTCTTTGCTGCTTGCTCATGTGTTGATGTCTACTTCAAATTGATGGCTTGGTTCAGTTGAAACAAATGGGTTTAACCCGAAGTTTTAAAATGTTTGTTGCTGGTTTGGGCCGGAGAGTTTGGTTTGTATCAATTTGGATTATGTTGCTAAGTTTTATTAATTTGCATGATCTAAGTCTTAAACCTTTTCCTTGCCGGCTTGCATGTTCATTGATGAGCAGTGTCAATTTATTTATTTGTTCACAAGTTTTGTTGAGTGTTGAACAACGGATGTGAACTTTTTTTTTTCAAATACTTTTACTGAAATTTTTGTTTTTTACTTCCCCTTGTCATATTTTTTTAAGATTCTATAAGCTCTCTAGGAATGTTGGCTCCTGGTCCATCAGGGATTTGGGGAGCTGGCTGGCCCACCTACTCCCTCCGTCCAAAAAAGCTTATCCCTTAGATCAATGTATATAGCATCAAGTTAGTGTTAGATACATTCATTTAAGAAACAAGCTTGGGACAAGGTTTTTCGGATGGAGGGAGTATAAGAGAGTGGATCGCTCATGCCTGATTTGATTGGGTCCACTCCCAGGCGAACATGACACTCATATATTGATTTCTGTGTTACACATGAGAATACCACACCCACCCACAAAACAATTTAGTTCACCTCACAGATAGATAATGCCTCTTTCAAGCAAGAGCTAAGCCAGCAAAAATGGAGAATCATCAATGCAATTAAAAGTCAGCTTAACTCATGTGAAACACAAAACGAGCCACCAACCATAATATCATGTCGGACATAACTCATGTGTCTGAACGGCGGCGCGGCAAAGCGCGCGTCATCCTCTAGTACTATTCATTTATCTGCCAACAAGTGACTATTTTCACATGCAAATGGATTTGTACCCTCCCCGCAAAAAAAATGGATTTGTCCCCAGGAGCATACCAACAGTGACCACGCAGGCCTCCACCTCCTAATGAACAAAAGCACTTTCCTCGAGACCTGCCTCTCCCAAGGTTTTCTTTTCCCTGACAAATCATCCGATTGCAGAACTCAGGCTCTTTTTTTCCCTGTAAATTTGGATTGTGCCATTCCAGTGAATTCCAACATGACTGCAAAATGGCAGAGAACAGTCAGGTCCCAGGTGATTTACTGAACGAAATCAGGGTGGAATTGGACTTCTGAACTCAGAAGATAACTTGCACTAAAACAGGGTAAAATGCAGGAAAGGTAAATGAAATGAAGAAACGGTATAACAACTTAAATTAGTACTTTGTTTTCTCAGTTACCCAGCCTCAGCAACACAACTAGCGGTCGCTTATACGGAATACGCCTCAGCCAAGATATATGCAAGAGCTAATTATAACTGTGCGCTTATGCTACTGACTTGACAAGAACCACTAGCATCTTTGAAGTTATTTTGTATCCTTCCAAACAACTATAAAAAGTAAAGATTACTGAAGCCAAGGCCAGCAAGTTAATTGGTAGTACAACTCCTAAGACTGATGAATAAACAAGTTCATGCTTCGGCATCCAAATTGCATCTTCAGTAATAATGGACCCAATTTTGCTTAATTCTAAACTATTATCCTTAGAAACAAGAAGGGTCACACTCACTGCTAATCTCTCCTTCCCAGAGTTGATAATCACAAGCATAATATGATGATCACAGCCATATGCTCATATCTGATGAGCACTACTACAAACAGAAAACAGGAACCGGATTAAGCTAACATGCCAGGATTACTCCATACAAAGAAGATGTGGCTACTAGTGAAGATCCACTAGTTATGAAGGCACCAACCTCAATTTTTATGTTGCATGTGTAGAGTTTGTAACTCTGAGTACAATGGCACATATGGCAGATATCGCGGGTCGTCGTCTCCTCCAAGATCGCAGATCTCTTGAACTTGGTGATGATCCATATCATAAGAGACCAAAGTATTATCCCACCCCACAGTTAAGAAGATCATGTTACAGTCTGGATGCATTGCAACCCACTGAAAGCCTTGTATAAGATCAATATCTCTCTCTCCAAATATACATGAAGCGTCAGTGCTATGCTTCAATATCCATTCTTGACTGCGGTAGTTCTCAAGAACATAAACCACCAGTTGAACCATACCATCATCAGTTTCAAGAAAATTGACAAAATGCAAATAACCCTGAGACTTCTGAATGAGACCAACAGTGCCAAGTTCAGGGAGAGGTATCTTCCTCCATGTTTTCCCCTTGGTGTCCACCACGGCTATATCATCATCCATGGTGAGAAAATGCAGACAGCCGTTAAGAAACACATCTCCCGAGTGATGACCAACAAGGGAAACAAATGCTTCATCATCTTCCGTATCGATCCATCCGTTCTCCTTGTGAACCCATTCCCCTGTTTCAGAGGAATACACCTCCATTCCGGCCTGGCTGATGTCGTGATCCTCGGAGAACTCAAACACATGGAAGTGATCCGACACCGCAGGGTCAAAACCCAGACGTGCCATGCACTCGGTGCCGGCATTGACAGAGTCGGGCAACCGGACCCACTCCCCGGTCGCCGGATTGCACACAACGTAATGGAAGTCGTCCTGGCCTTCCCAGCAGCGGCAGAGGAGGAGACCGTTGCAGCAGGACAGCAGGAAGATGCTCTGGTGCTGGGGCAGTAAACCAAAGAGAGGAGAGACCAGAGGGCGGCCTGTCCCGGTGACGTTGGTGAAAATGGGAGTTGGCACCGGCTTGCTCTCGGGCACGTAGAAGAAACCCTCGAGGGTCTGGGGCAGTTGCCTGCGGTTATGCGGGTGCGAGATGATGCCCCGCCAGGTCCTGGAGACGCACATGCAGCGGCGGAGCGACTTGACGGGGAGACGGGAGAGGATCTCGACGAGGAGGTCGTCGGTGAGGCTAGCCACCGTCCGCATCTCGAGCAGAAGAGCGAGACCTGAGGCACGCGGATTTAATGGAGAAATGGTCAAGAGATGCGGGAAGAAGATGAAGCAAGATTGCGACGGTGGATTATGCCTGCTTCACTTCGCGTACCTGATACGAGGAGGAAGCGGCGGCGGTGACCTTCCGCCGCGGCAGATCGGCACGGCACGGCGGCGGCGACCTTCCGACGCGGCAGCTAGTCAAGATACACCGGCAGTGCAGTGCCGCGCACGAGATGAAGTGGGAAAAAGGATCTGCCAGTAGGATCTGCCGCGCCCGCGAGGGAGGTAGCGAGCGGTGGCCGGTGGCCGGTGGCGGCGCCGCCTGCCTAGCAACCTCTGCCGACTGGACTGGAGGAATGGCTTCAAGCGGGTTACCGCTAGACAGTGGGCTGGTGTTGCGTTACCCAGCAGCATTTAGGCCCTAAAACACCGTGTTGGCCCAAACAAACTAGATTAATATATTTCCGTTAAGAGAAAAAATTAGCATGCTTTAATTATTTTCCCTCCCTCAATTTTTTTATTTCCCCCCTAAAAAAATAAGGAAACACATATATGTTTAGAAAATAAAAAAATTCGTAATATTGAAATTTTCAACTATGTTTATTAGGCGAAAATCCAAACTCGGCTTGAATACTTCTAAAGAAAAACACCAAATTTGTGTAAAGGCACCCGTTATTTGACGAGCGTATGCGACCAGACAACATAGCATGCACTATGCTCTCTTATAAAATCTGGGATTTGGCAATGAAGTTTGGTTTTTTTTTATGGAAGTGTGTACATTGTATTAGTGGACTCTTTATAATTTGTGCTAATATGGGAAGATGCTTAATGTGAACGTAACCTGCTCCTCGTTTTTTTTTTCAGATGAAAGAAGCTGCTCCTCTTTAACTCTGCAAAAGAAGAGAGGAAAGAGAGTACATCAAGTGGTTCCAGGATAAGTACTTAACGGCAACAATCACAGGTTGGACAGCAAGTGTTTGGAACTGAGATAATTTGGACTAAACTAAAGTGGTTTCCAAGAGCATCTCCAGCCGCGTCCCCAAAAGGCCCCCAGGCCTTTTTTTTCGCGCCGACGCCCAAAAAACGGCTCAGTCGCGTCCCAGGAGCCCATTTTTCGTTGGTTAGGCCTGAAAATGGCGCCGGTGGACCCAGGCCGAACCCGGCGCGCTGGGGGGGGGCGTCCGGGGGCGCCGGGGCAATCGTTTTTAGTGCGAAAGAATGGCGGGCCCGCCGAGTTAGCGACCCCCGAGCCTCGTCGTCCTGATCGCCCCGGTTTCCCGCGGGGAATCAATGCCAAGGCTGCCGCCGGTCAGCCTTCCATTGATTCCTCATGGGACGGCGCGGTGCGGCGACGCGTCCCCTCCCGCCACGCGTACACACGCGTTGTCGCCCCCCGGCCGCTATAAAAGTCGCCCCCTCCCTCGCCGGTGGAATCACCCCGCCCGCAACCCTCCTTCTTTCGCTGCCGACACCCTCTCTCCCCGTCTAGCCACCGCCTGCACGCACACCCCAATGGGTGAACGGTTCCCCGGCGACGCGGCGGCGGCCAACAGCTTCAGCCGCCGCTCTCTCCACGAGTGGGAAGCCCACCTCCTCCACTAGGCGAATTACCAGGCGCCCTTTTGACATGCGCGTGCCGGGGCGGTGGAGGCTCAGCGCGGGGGGCGTCCCAGTCCCCCCTGTGCCTGACGTCGAGCACCCCACATACTTACATGCCGAGATCGAGCGCGTGCGGGCCTCCCTGACGGAGGAGGACCGCACCCTCCTGGAGTATGACCCCGGCAACCGCGAGGCGTGGGCGGCGTACATCAAACGCCGGCAGGTGGAGCGGCTTGCCTCCGTCAACAATGCGCCGGGGGTCAGGGGCGCAACAACAGCGACGGCCGCCGCCTGTGGTGGGGCGCCCCCGGCCGCACGCTGCACGCCGTCCTCGATTACCTCGAGGGCGGCAACGATCCGCCGCTGCAGTACCCAGCGGCCCTGGCCCCTCGTTGGAGTGTTGGCATGTGGCTACCTCGGCGAATGCTAGGCGGGTCTTCCTCCTCCTCCCATTCCTCCGGGTCACCGGCGCTCGTCAGCTTCAAGCCCGAGCCCGTGAACACGCTGCTCGGCCGGCGCACCCGTAGCACCGGCATCGTCATCAACGGGGGCGGCCGTGCCTCCTCCTCGGCTCCTCCCCGCCTTGTCAGGCCGAAGACGGAGCCAGGGCTCGCCGCCGTGAAGAGCGAGATCGATGACGCGCTCGACGACAAGGTGGCCATGAAGTGGACGCGGGAAGATTGGGCGCGGCTAGAGATGGAGGGCCAGCGTCGCGCCCTGGAAGAGATCGCCGCACGCCGCAATGGGCGCGACGAGGGCGGCGTCCTCGTGCTTGAGGACAACGACGACGACGCACCGCCGCCGGCCAAACCAGTCCGCCAAGGCGACCCCGGCCAGGGGTCCAGTAGGGACGGCCGTGTGAAGAAGGAGAAGGACGACGACGACAGCGACTACACCGCGTTCAGCGAGTTCTTCGGCCTTTAGGTGCGGCCCTTTTGTTTTTCTTTAGTTAAATTTATATTTCTATGTAAAAAACTGTCGAACACCTAAATATATGTTGTGTTTGCTGAATTTATGGCGTGTTTGCCGAATCTATGCCCCTGTTTTGCCAAATTTTGATTGAATACCATTTTCAAAATGTTTAAAAAAGGGTGCCTGGGGGCGACGGCTGGGAACCCGATCGGCCCCACGGTGAAAATATTGCCGGTTCACCCCCAAGCGGCGCTTTTTCTAGCCCCTGGGGGCGAACGGCTGGGTTGCTCTAAAGTCAAGAACAAAGTACAATACAACGCTTTTTTCAGGTTTCTAAACTAAAGCTTTTTTCAAAGAAATGCAAGATAGATTTCCAAACAGCAGTTGCAGCAATAAAAATAAAATCTTGGCAAGGAAGGCGATTGAAGATTGTAGCATGGATGGCATGTACCCATTTCCAGGTGCAGCATTTGACCAAATAATTGCTGAGAAGATTTTTGGGCAAGATATCTGAACCTCTTTGCTTGTAGACTCCAATGAACAGACCAGCATGTTTGGTTGGTAAGTTTTCAATTGTCAGCCTGCTTGGTCGTCCAATAATCTAGTTTGTAAGATCAATTGTGAAAATTATGTCGCACATTCAATGATCTGTGCTTACCAAAAAGCAAGACCCAAAGACAGGTCATTTGCAGCAACAATGCTGCATGTAGGCAAGTTCAGTGAAGCTTCTCGGTTTTGTGCTCCAGTGCTTCTGGGTCTAGGAAACAGTTTATGTGGCATACGAAAATTACTATAGCAACTTCTAATTTGGTATAAAACCGTTGGAAGTCTTGATACAGTTTTGCACATTGCAATTAATTATGTAGTGGTACTTACTAATTATTTTGTACTATGTGTTTCGGTTCATTATTTGTATTCCTAATCAATCAATTAATAGTATTTTGTAAATGTTTGGCTTGTAAAATCTGAATCATTCTATTTCATTTTCCACAGGAAGATGATGGCGATGAAGATGAATGTGTAGAGGTTAATGAAGGGTGTGAGGAGGTTGACGAGGCAGAGGCATATGATATGGATAATGATATGTTAGGGCCCTCTCTTAGATCGGAATGACACAGAAGTTGAGGTCAATGGCAAAGAGAGAGCAAATAAAGAAGGAAAAAGGAAAAAGGCAGCAGTGGATGGGGATGTATCTGGTGCACCGGGGCAATTTGTGCTACCGGTGCACCGATCGCCCGTTGCACATTCAAAAATGTTCAAAAAAATCTAGAAAAAATTAGTTCATTGACACAACATGAATATATGTTGTCACAAAAATTTAGATCAATATTCGGAACATTGCTCGAGATACAAAAATAACAAATTTGACACTGAATAGTACATAACTTAAGTTGGGCTTCAGTTTTGGCCCATTAGCACATTGATGTCAAATTTGTCATTTTTGTATCTTGACCATTGTTTTGAATTTTGATTAAAATTTTGTGACAACATACATTGATGTTGTATTGATACACTTGTTTTTTTCTGGATTTTTTTTTGAACATTTTTGAATGTGCACCGGTAGCACCAATTGCCTTGGTGCACCAAATACGTTCACCTAAACAAGAAGGGAAGACAACTACAGCAAGGTACAATTAACTTCGATCCTGAAAAGCTAGGTGCATCTCTCATAGTAAACCGTGAATAAAATCATGCGGAAGTCGTTAAGATCATAGCAAAGATGATAATTGTGCATGATTATCCCTTTAGGATGGAAGAGCATGCTTTGTTCAATGTCCTCATGAGGTATATGAATGCGTCCTACAAGTTCATTGGTCGGAAGAAAATTAGAGCTGAATGCATGAAGGTGTATCTTTCCGAGAAAGAAATCCTTAAAAAGCAACTAAAGTATGTTGAAAGCATTAGTTTGACATGTGATCTATGGACTTCAAACCAAACTCTCTCATACCTAGTTGTGGTCACTCACTACATAGATGATGATTGGGTCATGCAATGTCGTGTTTTAAACTTCGTATAGATCCACCTCACTCGGGTAGTGTCATAGCTCAAGCAGTTTTTGAGTGTTGCCAAGAATGGAAAATAGAAAATAAGATCATTTTTTTCGAAAAGGGAGGACTCCCTGGCCTCTGCATCAGAACGATGCATACGGCCAACTTATTAAATAAATAAAAGGATTCAACAAGGTCTTAGAGTCTCAAAACGAAAATAAAGGAGAGCTCAAAGAACCAAAAGGGCTAAAAACAAAGTGGCCAAAAAAGAAGCCACAACCGGCTGGCATAAGAGAGATAGGTAAACTAATTGCCTATCCTATTACATGACCGCCATCCAAACCGGTTGAAGATATCTCGTGCTACCATCTCCCAGCGAATAGATCCAGTAACCAAACACTCACTGGACTCCGTCGGAGTGAGTAGCGACCACATACAGATCAACGCAGTGGCTCGGAAAATAACCTGCAAAAAATGAATGTTTGTTGTCTTGTTAAAAACCAAATCATTTCTGCAGTTCCAGACTGCCCACAATAAAGCACAAACTCCTATGCGAATATGTCTCGCTGTTTTGGGCTCTATCTCGTTAAGCCACGTTCCAAATAACGTGTTGACACACCTCGGTGGAGTAATATTAAATGCAATATGGACTGTCTGCCATAGAAAATAAGATCATGACAATCACTATGGATAATGCTTCCTCAAATGATAATGCTGCCAAGAGATTGATGGACAAGATCATTGCTAGGAAATCGGCTAAATTTATTCCTAAGTGCTTCCATGTTCGCTGTTGTGCGCACATTGTTAATTTGATAGTGAATGATGGCATTGCTCTATTGCAAACTTTGATCAATAAGCTTAGGGATACTGTCAAGTATTTGAAAATATCTCCAACACACATGTACAAATTATTGATGGTTTGCAAGTCTCTGAATATGGAAATTGGGAGAGGTTTATGCCTGGATGTTGCTACTAGATGGAATTTTACATGCAGAATGGTAGAGGCTTGCACTGTGTATAGGGCTGCTTTCAAGGAGTATGCAGAGGTAGATGCTACCTACAAATGGCAGCCTAAAGATGAAGAGTGGGCATTATATGAAAAGATTCAACCCATCTTGAAATCATTTGCCGAGGTAACAACTATATTATCAGGATCTAACTATCCTACTGCCAACATTTTTTATCCATATATCATGAATGTTAATATTGCTATCGTAGAGCATGACATGGGTTCGAATGCAAACTTGAAAAAGATGGGAGAAGCAATGCTTGATAAGTTTGATAAATATTGGGATAGCAATAGTGAAGGTGAGGGAAATGAAAACAGTGGGAAAAAAGGAAAAGAACAATGTCGTGGTCATTGCCACCATTGATCCTAGGTTTAAGATGAAACGTGTTGATTATTGTTTTAAGAAAATGTATGGTAAAGAGAAGGGCAGTAGTGAGGCCGAGGAAATCAAATCTGAATCCATTGATCTCTATGCTACTTATGAGATGGAAAATCGCAAGAATGAGGCTGACTACAATAATGAACAGAGTTCAATATCTAGTAGGCAAACAAGTACATCTATGTCCTCATTGTCAAGTGGGTTACAGTCCTTCCTAGAGGAGACAAATTCAGAGCCATCTAAATCTGGATTGACCAGTTACCTTGAAGACAAAACCCATCCAATTCTGGATCCAAAGTTCAGCGTAGTTGATTTGTGGAGGTTGAATGCTCATAGATATCCTATCATGGCAAAGATGGCAAAGAAGTTCTTGACTATACCAACAACTAGTGTCTCATCTGAGTCAACATTCTCTACGAGCGGCAGAATTCTCGATGACTATCATAGCTCTCTCAGCCCAAACATGGTTGAGGCACTTGTGTGTGCTTCTAGCTACATTAAAGGATCAAAAGAAAACCATCTTAAGCCTACAATTGTAGTGGTAATATTACTTGTTCTCTACTGTGTACTATCTGCTTGTAACCTTAGACTCTTGCTAAATGTTAACTGAAATTGCATATTTGCACTTACCTTTGTAGGAAGATGGCAATGATGACGATGTCGAGTTCATTCCGTTTCTTGAAGATACGATGGAAAGCAACTAGTAGGCTTCCCATATTTTTATTAAGTGTGATTTTATTGTTGTAGCATTGTACTATTGTATATTTGCTTGCATCATAACTAGTGAATTTCTCTATGTCTATGTAGGAAGATGAAATTGATGAACTGATGAGCAACTTATGTGAGGAGCAGGAGCTACTTTGCATTTCCTCATCTA
This sequence comes from Triticum aestivum, assembly GCF_018294505.1. Taxonomy (NCBI): domain Eukaryota; kingdom Viridiplantae; phylum Streptophyta; class Magnoliopsida; order Poales; family Poaceae; genus Triticum; species Triticum aestivum. The sequence continues at coordinate 630,988,147 of NC_057795.1, read as the reverse complement.
GCAGCTATCATTTTATTTCGGTCATTGTTATTTATGTAAGACCTTATGTTTGAACTTTGAAGTGTCGTGCTGAAGTGGTGAAGTAGTTAATGTAATATGTACTGCTAGTCTGCTAATCGAACTTGATCCAATGTTGAGCGCCTAAGCCATGTTCGGCTTTGTGTTTTGAAGTCATGGACTTGTCTTTGTCAATGGCCCTACTTATTGTTGTTGTTCACCTAGAGATTGTGTATGAAGTATGAACCATAATGGTGGTGTGACTTATGATTGTGTCACTCTATGTTGATGTTGGTTGTTGCATTATGTGTTGCTATTTGGAAAGAGTAAATTTCGCAAAGGTTGATGCATTACTACTTTGCTACATGTTTAAATATTGAAGTCATGTGCTGCTATTTGGAAAGAGTAAATTTGGCAAAGGTTGATGCATTACTACTTTGCTACATGTTTAAATATTGAATATATGATGGAATGCTTCTGTAATGTTTACAACTGTAACGAGCGCTCGTGAGCGCTCATGAGCTTAATGAGTATTTAACGAACGGAGCCGATCAAGAGATTGAGCTCCTTAAATTTAACGAGCTTAACGATCACGAGCTTAATGAGTCGAGTAGCTCGTTTGTTCAGCCCTAGTAATGGCTATGTATATAACTAACACGAATGCAAGTGAGTACAATTTGCAAAACTGATTGGTTAAATTTCTAGGTATTAGGATAGTTTCCAAAATATTAGACTAACAATAATGCAAGTACAAAATTTTCCCCAAAAATACACGCCGCAATGCTGCCAATTTTTTGAGCAAAGATTACTGATATATTCAGGGGTCACTATTGTCACTACATGTAGACCTTTATTTGGTTGTGCGCACATGCGACATTTTTTTAATAAAGGCACATACTATTCTTCTCGGTTTTACCGGGTATTTCAGTGCACAAATTCGAAAAATGCACATCCATGACATGGCCGCGTGTGTGTGAAACCATTAAGGCAACTGATCAACTCGGATGAAGCAATAATAAATCTCCCAAATTAAGGCGACATTAGCAATTAGATTGGTAGCCAGAGACTCGAATTTGCGCCTCATTGCCATATGTAGATAAAACGAAATGCAAGGGACAACCTTGTTTTTCTTGATGTACTCTCGTCCCCCTCATTTCGCAAAGCTAACGAGGAGGGCTTCCGTTCAAACTAAGCATCTTCCATATTAGCGCAAATTATAACAGTCAACTAATACTATGTACAAAATTCCATACTTCAAACCCGCAAATTACACCAACAAATATGTTCAATTTTCCTCTCAATAAAAGGCTGAATCCCGGCTTTCAACCACACGCTCGTCGAAGAATTGGTACCTTTGCACAAATTTATCCTTTTCCATCGAAGAATTGGTATATTCAAGTGGAGTTTTGATTTTATCTAATAATATGTTTGAGATTTTCAAAATAAGGAATTTTTATTTTCTATAAACATCCATCTGTTTCATTCTTTTGTAGAGTTGAAATAAAAATAACCATACTAGAAAAATTCTTAATGGGAAAATATGTATCTAGTCCGATTGGGCCAGCACAGAGTATTTGGGCGTCAATGCAGGTGGGTAAAGCAACATCAGCCGGTTTTCCCTATTTGACGCATCCTGCAGCAAAATCTCGGGGCGCCGCACACGCGATCGAATAGATCGAACAACATGAGCCGCCCGTTTAGAAGCTAGGCGTGTGTTCCACCTATCCTGGTTTCGGGAACCTTCTGGAATGTGCAGACGATTTCTTTTGTTTTTCATTTTTATTTTCTTTCTCCTTTTTTGTTTCTCTTTTTCTTTTCTTTCTTTTTCCATTTTCTTTTTCAAGTTTATTTTTATTTTCAACAAATTTTAAAAATGATTGTATTTTATTTTTTTGGCAAATTCCAACAATTTTTGGGAATTTAATAATTTTCAAATTTTCAAAATATTGATCGCAAATTTTAAAATGTCCATGTTTTGAAAATTTGCTTGCAAATTTAAAAAATGTTCGGAAACTTCAGAAAATTCTCACATTTTATAATTTTGTTTATGAATCTAAAAATTGTTCTTATTTTGAAAAAAATTCTAAAATTCAAAAAACATTCTGGGAATTTAAAAATGATTGCATTCTTACTTTTTGTTCACAAATTTCAAATAGTGTTCTAGCTTTCCAAAATTTGTCACAAATTCAAAAAAAAATCAAGTTTTGAAATGTTGTTTGCAAATTCAAAAAATGTTCAAGTTTTGGAATAATTGTTCGTAATTTTAGCAAATGTTCTCATTTTCAATGTTTGTTCCTGTTTTTTCAAATGTTTGTGTTTTTTTACAAAAAATTTAATAATTTTGAAAAATGTCTTGTTTGCAATTTCTTTCCTTTATTTGCAAGAAAATGTTTGAGAATCCCAAATGATGTCCATGTTTTCATGAAATGTTTGAGGGTTTAAAATTTTATTCACAGTTTTGAAAATGTTCTCGTTTCACAAAATATTTACTTTTTCGAAAGGAAATCATGTTCAAGTTTTTAAAAATGCATAAACGGTTGTTGCTTATAGTACATATCCACCGGGCTGCAATTTTATACTAAAATTCCCAGGATTTATACTGTCTAGCGACCTGGTTCGCTAGCAGGATGTGCTCCCCTAAAAGAAGCATGAGGTGCTCGTTTTGATCCCCCAGTGAAAAATTTAGTTTTGGGGATTTTTTTAGCAAACGTTAATTTTTACTGCTAGTGTTTATTTCTTTTAGTTTTGCATTGCACATTTAGCACAAGAGCTAGTTGGCCACAACGGCTAGCACCACTAGTTCGAATCCCAGCGCTAGTGTGTTGCTTTTTTCGCGTTGGCTCGCTACCTCCCTCGTGGGCGTGGCAGATCCCGCTGGCAGATCATTGTTCCCACTTCATCTTGTGCTCGCCACGACAATGTTGGCATAACTTCACTAGCTCGTGCATCGGAAGATCGCCACTCCGTGTCGTACCGACCTGCCGCGGCAGAAGGTCGCCGCCGCTGCTACCTGTATCAGGTACGCAAAGCAGAAGCAGTCATAATCCACCATTGCAGGCTTCCTTCATCTTATTCCCACATCTCTTGACTGTTTCTCCATTAAATCTGTGTGCCTCAGTTCTCACTCTTCTGCTCGAGATGCGGACGGTGGCTAGCCTGACCGACGATCTCCTTGTCAAAATCCTCTCACGTCTCCCTGACAAGTCGATCCGCCGCTGCACAACCATGGGCAGCTGCCCCAGACCCTCGAGGATTTCTTCAACATGCCCGAGAGCAAGCCGGCGCCAGCTCCAGTTTTACCAACGTCACCGAGGCAGGCCGCCCTCTATTCTCTCCTCAATGATTTCGCCACTGAGTATAGATACCATCGGTAGGGTAGTACCCCATGATGTAGTTGTGTCCGTTGACGGTATAGTTGCACAGTGGATCTTCCCCGTCACAGAGTCTCTTGAACAAAAGAGATCATTGGAGCACATTGATGCCATTGCATGAACCTGACGTGTCAAAGAAAGCATGTCAAATCCACAAGTCATGTTATGTCACTGCTTCAAGTATGATGGTGGCTTCTTTCACATGACCTTGGTAGTACCCAAGAAAACCCTTTGGATAGTTCTTCCACTGCTAGTGTATGCAATTAATTAAACCTAACATACTTGGGAATCTTTTTGCTGCTCCAATTGCCAATAATTTTGTTATGTCCTCCACATCTCATGCCACATGGTGGAGTGCGGCGGCAGATTCAAGTCACCGACAACGAGAAATCAAGAGGGGAGAGAGGGGATTGCGGCGGCGCGGGGATAGGGTTTGACCCCGTATGTTCGTCGCGAACCTGTAGTTATATTGTGCCGGGAGGGGGGGGGGGGGTTCCGGGCCACTGTAAAAACATTTACAGTCCGGACGACTATACGGGCTCTGGTCTGGCCCAAAAAGAGACCAAACCCGTAATCATCGGACTTTTACAGTTTGTGCGTTTTTAAGGAGTCTGCTAGAATGCTCTAACAAACTTATCCCAGATTTGGACTGACACAATCCCTGATTCTCAAGGAATTAAAAAGATCAAGGGAGATACAGTTTTGATCTTGTCTTGACCAGCCCATCGTGTGCATTTAAATGAGATGACTTACTTAAACCTTTCAAAACAAGAAGTACTTCTTTTGTCTCATAATATAAGAATGTTTTTAACTATATACTCCCTCCGTCCGGAAATACTTGTCATCAAAATGAATAAAAAGGGATGTATCTAGATGTATATTAGTTCTAGATACATCCCTTTTTATCCATTTTGATGACAAGTATTTTCGGACTGAGGGAGTACATGATACTAGTTTATGATACCACCTTCCCAATGCATAGTACATATTAGGGAACTCTTCTAATCCACCGGTCGGTCGAGTGTAGTGTTCAATCTTGTATCGCACCGTCCAAGTTACAACCAACCAACGACCAGGAGGCTTCACGTCAGCTCGGGACTCCCATCCACATGCACCATGGTTTTTATCCATTCTTCATTTCGTCTTTTTCCCTTGGTCGTGAAGGGTGTGCCGGCTGCGGCGGGAAGGTAAGTCCGAAAAGGTGGGACCATTTCTATACTTTCGAGAGAGTTTAGGGATGAAAAATATAATTTTACAATTTTGAGTGAAAGTGCACGTAGTGCAGTGCCCAAAGAGTTTCTGTCTTTGTGAATGAAATAGTCCTGAATTCAGTTAAATGGTTTGTCTAAATTAATCAGTTAAATGGTTTGTTTAAATTAATCATGAAAACTGAAATCTTCAGTTTTATTCCCTGAATTTAGTGTCAATTTGCATGCTACTAATATTTATCATGGTGACTACATTTAAGAATTTTCTTAGAGTAGGGGGCAATGGCCCCCTTTGGCCCCATGAAACTTTGCCACTGGACGCGGTTGTATGAGCACTTCAATTTCATCCTGCGCGGCAACCATGTATTGTCACCATTGATAGTGAACCGCTTTGTGTCGGTATCTAGCACTCCCACTCCCAAGCAGAATCAACTGTAAACGTATGATGACCCTTGACCGAGCAGGTGAACAGTGAAGCCCGTGCAATGTATGGTGACGACGCCTTCAGGCTAGAGAGGCCTGAGCCACTGATCACCTTCGCGCTCTCTTGGGGAAGCTGGTTCTCCCCCGCTGTAAGATGGACCTCTTCATCTCGATTTCATCACTTGTTTTGTACTACTACTACTACTACCACTGAAGATGACACTGGCAATAATGGTGATGTGTTGTCTTGTCTGATGATGAAGATGAGAGTGTATACGGCCAAAGGAGGACCCAGAACAAAAAATGACCGGGTGTCCCACAAGTACACCATACACGGGAGCATATCAAGCAATATTATACATAAAGTATAACACAAGAATAGTTTAAAATGTCCAAAACGAAAAATGCTTATCAAAATGAAGAAGAGTAAAGGACTAGTTGATGGAACGTCATTTGGTCATGTGATGTGCCAGCATTGTCATCTTGTACTGAGGTCTTAATCTTCTTAAGGCCTTGTTCGGTTAACAGTGATTTATGAGGGGTTTGGCAAGGTTTGAGGTGGATACAATCTCCTACAAGTCAAAATCCACCCAAAATCCCCTCCAATCCTCTTGAAAAGAGGTGTAACCGAAGAAGGCCTAAGAGACATTCCCATAAATTCCTCTAGAATTTATTGGCTATTATGTTGGCGAAGTGCACAATGAATTATATCATTTGAAGAAAATAGAAATACTAAATAAAGCATATTGATTGAATTGCATGGTTCCGAAGTTAAACTTATTCAACATTGGTTCTTATTGTTATCGTGCGCGGCCAACAAATAATCCAAACCGATAGGAATTATTCAAAAAAATTGACAAATCACAACAATCCATTTCCCAATTGTAATATCCTTGAATTGAAAAACCCGAACCATACATTTTAGGGAACAAGAATTAGATCACAATTATAATACCCTTAGATTGGACACCTTGGCTGTACAATTTAGTGAACGAGAATTACACAATTAATATTCGCAAAAAAAAATTACACAATTTTTTTTTCGAGGGTACGCAAATTGCGTACCTTAGCTTTATAGAAGGAGAGAAATACAGCCATACAACCACATCTACCTCTCGCTGCGAACAGCGAGCGTAGCGCAACTCCACACCAGACACAAGTAAGGAAACCACACACAACTACACACTACGACAAACAAGAGCCTACCCAAAACCGTTATCCTCGCCGCATCTCGACCGACGCCGGTGATCATCAAAGAACAGCAACTCCAGCTTCCCAGGAAGAGCCAACGACGACCGTACATAGCGCCAGAGAAGAACGATTCGGGCAGCGGTGCACGCCGGAGGAGCGCATCATAGGGCCTCTTATCTCCAAGCACGAAGCTCCCAACAGAGAACCAGCGTCAGAAAGACACCGCCATTGTGCCGATCCTACGAATCAAGGCTTTCGCACCGGAGATGGTTGCCGATACAAGGCTCCGTGAACAATGGCGCTACACTCGGCGACGCCTCCAGGAAGGGGAATGACACCCACGGGTGCCATCAATGCCGGTCCGACCAAGGCCGAACAGAATTTTCATCCGTAGCATTGCACATTTCCACGCCACCAAGCTTCCAGCCAGCCCCGAAAGATGCCTCACACCGCCAACACAGCAGCCACTTGCAGTCGGAGCCACACATCACTGCCGAGGAAGCACGCCGTAAGCCACCACCTTCAGCACACCAGGAACCGCAGCAACCACCAATCGATGTGGGGACCAGATCCGTCGCGATGGCCTTCACCCGCACCTAGGGACTGCCACACAAATGGACCTGACACGCACCATCAGCCACACTCCGACGCCAACTTCATCGAGGCATCACCGCCGGTGCCTCACACGTAGGTGGTCGGGCGCCCGCCGCTCGCCAGGCCCTGCCTAGCCGAGCCTCGCAGTGCCGCCGCCTCCATGGCTGCGCATGCGCTGCCGCCTCCGACGAAATCAGCGCACCACCCACATCCACTCACCCGCTGCACCCCTCGTGCAGATCCAGGGGACCGCCGTCGAGCATCCCGCCGTGAACCAGCCTCCCGCAGCACCCGACCGGGAGCCATCCGACGCGCCAGATCTGGTCCGAGAGCCACGGATCCGCGCAAAGTAGGGCTGCCAGCCAGCCGACCCAACACCGACCAAGGGAGCCACCACGGCGCCACAGGCCGGACGAGGCCGCGTAAGCCGAGCAGGGCCGCGCCACGCCGCCCGGAGCAGGGCACCGCCGATCCTAGACGCCGCCGGCACGCCCCGAGCCACTCGAAGCAAGGCCACACCACTCCGCCCAGACGGGAGCCACGCACGCGCCTCGCCAGAGCCACCCCCGCCCGCCGCCGGCACGCGAACCACACCGGCGAGAGGGCCTCCGCGCCAGATCTGGCGTCCCGCGCCACCTGGTGCCTGGAGAGGAGGGGAGAATCCCCGCCGCCGCCGACCCGCCCGGGCTTTGCCCGGCGGCAGTGGGGAGGCGGGAGGGGAGGCTGGCGGCGGCGCGATTTAGGGTTCCTCCCGGGCCGCTCGCGGGAGCGGCACGGGGGACGGGAGCAAGGCTTGTGTGGTGGAAAGTGTTACGGAAACAGGTCTGAAGTAGCCAAAAAAAAATTACACAATTAAGATACGTACACGACTTAACCGGGATTATACATCGATCTGCCAACTGCAGTAGCGACCGAGGGCAGGGACAGCGCTTGATCTCTAACTGAGATGGCAAGAACGGACGCTTTCATACCTGTCCCGGTGAGGCGGCACGCAACCGAACAGAGCACGTACTACATAGACAGCAACACAAAGGAGAGGATCGATCAAATTGATCCAAAGCCAGACTGGTGTGCACGCTCCAATCAATCAAAAGCCGGATTGGGTTACTATTACTGGCTGCAGGCCGCCCGTTGTCCAGCTCGAAAATTTACCCGTGTTCAAGCCCAACATCTGAACTATATATACATAGGCTAAACAAAAGAGGAATCTACCGGTTGTCCCGTGACACTGGCTAGTTCTATGTAGTTCCGCCCCAGCATACAGAGGTGAACATCAAGTGGCTGAGTTAGCGAGGTCTAGCACGAAGTTAGACATGTGACCGTTATGAGAAGAAGACACGGAAGGAGAGAAAAAAAAGGAGCGAAAACATTTACCAAGACAGACTAATTCGTTTGCGACTCCGACGGACCAGACCAACCTGCGTCTTCCTCCCTCTGCGCAAGCTCCAAGATGCATGTCTTGTTAGGGCTGCTGTAGGCCTGTAGGCCGGTGAGGCTGGCTCGGGTTTAGTCCCACCTTGCTTACGTGAGGAGGCCACAATCAGCTTATAAGTGGGGAGATTCCTTCCTTCCTTTAGTCCGGACTTTTGGGATGGAGTGGGCTCTTCGCTGAATGCTGACCCGTGTGCGCATAAACGCAGCTTATAAGGGGGAGATTCCTTCCTCTCTTCAGCCGGGGCACACATGTGTTGGCGCGGTGCTAGCTCCCGGCGTGGTCTGACTTGTGCAGGGTGCTGCACCTTCCTCGGTAAGTTCCCACGTGGCCACGCCTGCCAAGGTCACCAGTGCGTGCCGGCACATCCTCGGCCTCTACTTGTTCCTTCGCCTCGTCGTCGTGATGACGGCGGTAGATGGAACCCTAGCCAGGGGTTTGGGATTTGGGGAGCGGGGCGCGGAATCGAGGACGTCCGTGGTTGTGGATTAGTCGTTGGACCGGGAGAATCAAACATTGCAACGGAATTTTTTTTACGCCTTTAGCCCCGTAAGCATGTCTGACAACCCCTCACAGGTTCACATCTTTTGTTTCAATATGCTGCTCCATCCATGTCGCTACAAACGGTGTCCATCTGATCATAATACGTTTGAATATGATCAATCCCAAGGCGAAGAAGAGTTGATCCACCACATTCCTGCACATATAATTTGCGCATTCCTACACACATATTGCATCGTCTTCAATAGTATAGTATCTAGCCAAATGCGGACGGAAAACGATCAATTTTAGAGACAAAGAAGAGACCAATCAAATAACTAATCGGATGAGACAAAACTTTAGTTCAGTATTTACAAAAATTGTGCAATGCATGTCCGACTACTGAGGCTATCCAAATAATTCAAAGCAATAGTTAAGTATATGTGCACAACCAACGAAGACCCTAATGCAATGTTGCTGATTTGAAATAACCATATATACGAAGACCAAGATACTATTTTCAAGTGTATGTTACACTACCAAATACTGGTAAATTTACCAACGAACACATCCTTGATTGCACTGCCATAAAAAAAGTTCCTCATAGTTACAGACAGATTGAAATGCACGTTTCCACTAACTTGCACACATAACCTAGAAAATGAACAGAAGGTAGCCAGGATTTCACTATTCTTTAGTGCATGAAGAGCAATGGAAAATGCTGAAATTTAACACCCATAAGTTCAGATAAAAGACGTCACTCTTTCCAATAAGAGGCGTCATCAACATGATAGCCCAGTAGTGCATCACGTATTTTTCGAATCATACTGCAGTTGCTGCTGAATCGATCGGGTGTGTGCACTTCTTCAAAGTTAAATCAACAACGGACTACAGTCATGGTATTTCATTCAGACCTATAGCAGTGAGATCATTGCTGAATCTTCATAAAATCATAACCATCATGATGTAGACCCTCAAAAGATGTCAAGCAACAACTCCAGTATTCATTGGAAGTCCGAAACTATGTACTAGCGCCTTATGCATGCGAGGGAAACATACGTGTATGTACCAACTCACGGGAGCGTCTATTCCTTGCGTTCAGCGCGACGAGGACGAACCCTCGCGTCGGGGGAGCCCCAGATGGGCCGGCCCAGCCGCGCAGGAGGCCACGGCCTTTTTTTCTGTTTCCTGTTCTCGTTTTTTTGCTTTATTTTGTACTTTTCCTTATACTTTAAAATATTCTAAAAAAACACTCTTCAAAACACATTTTCAAAAAATGTTGACCAAGTATTTAAAATGATATTGAATAAGTATTAAAATGTTGAACGAGTATTTGAAAATGTTGAATAACTATTAAAAATGTTGAACAAGTATTCGAAAAATGTTAAATAAGTATTAAAAAATATTTAACAAGTATTTGCAAAATGTTGAACGAATATTTAAAAAATGTTGAATAAGTATTAAAAATGTTGAGAAAATATTTGAAAAATGTTAAATAAGTATTAAAAAATGTTGAGCAAGTATTTGAAAATGTTGAATATTTATAAAAATATTCAAAGGTATTTTAAAATGTTGAATAAGTATTAAAAATGTTTAACGAGTACTCTCTCTGTCGGAAAAAGGTTGTTCATCAAATAGATGTATCTAGCACTAACTTGGTATTTGAAAAATGTTGAACAAGTATTTGGAAAATCTTGAATAAGTATTTGAAAGATGTTGAACGGGTATTTAAAAAATGTCGAACAAGTATTTGAGAAATACTTGAATAAGCGTTCGGACAATGTTGAACATGTAAATAAAAATGTTGATGTCTTATTAATTTTTTTGACACATATGAAAATGTAGAGTGAAAAAGAAAAAAACATAAGAAAAAACAAAAACAAAAACAAACAATGGAAAAGAAAAATGAAAACCGAACAAAAATGGAGAAAAAAACAAAAAATGTAGAATGAAAAAACCATGAAAAAAAAGAGAAACCAAAAAAAAATGAATTGTAAAAAGCCGGAGAAAAATAAGAAAACCAAACAAAAAAGAAAGAAACAAAAAAAGAGAGAGAAAAGACCTCCGGTATTTTACCACAAGTAGTGTGCCACTCTTTTATGAATACGAATCCAAGAGTGGCGTACTGGAAGCAGCTCTATGCATTTTAGAGACACCCCAGATTCCAATCTCCTCCTGCCCTCATTTTCTTCTACTTTTTCTATTCCTCTGCGCGCTAGTGAACTGGCCCGATTAGTCAAATGCTTGAGCGAGAGAAACTCTCGGGCTCGCTTAATGCGATAAATAGCTGCCGCGCCAACTCACGGGCTTCTTACCTGATGTTCTGAACCTTCTTCTTTCCGGCTTCTTCTTAAACTTTGAGGGCCTAAAAAGTTACAAGGGAGCTCCTACTGGACGCTTATTGCGTCCAATATCAAGTCGACGCAAGAGGCAGACCTCGATTGGGCCGACCCACTCGAAAACAACGAAGTTGGCTGTGTAGCGCGACCAAAATACGTAAAGAAAAATGTTGTGGCCAAGAATAAAAAAATGCTATGGCCAGGAATCAAACTCGTGCCTTCAAACTTGAATACGTGGTCTGCTCGTGACAAAACGCAGTGCAATATCTTTAAGAATTGAACGAAATAGAATATATACTGTAGCACATAGATACTGAATTATTTGAAAAAAAATATTAGAAGCGAGGAACAGTTTTTTGAAGCAAAAAAATAAAATTAGAATATTTATACATTTTTTGTCAAACCCGATATGCTGTAGAAATTTCGAACATCTTTTGAGACGAGAACACAATTTGAAAACATGAACATTTTTGCAACACGAACAATTTTTTAAATTCCACAACACATTTTCTGAATTTGCGAACAAAATTTTAAAATATGATATGTTATTGAATTTGTGAACATATTTTATAATTCCCCCAAAAAACTGTAATTATGAACAATTATTTAGAAATGTGAATGTTTTTTAAAATCACAGGACTATTTATGAATTTGCGAAATTATTTTAAAAAGACTGATTTTTTCGAATTTGTGCAAAAGAATTGAAAACTAGAACATTTTGTAATTTTGCGAACAAATTTTGAAATTTATGAACAAAATTACAAACAGGAATACTTTTTGAAATTGAAAACATGATGTTTTTTTGAATCTGTGAACATTTTTTTTATTTTTTGAACAAAATTAGAAGTTCCGGAACATTTTTAGAAATATTCAGCAATTTTTCGAAGATGCAACATGTTTGGAATTCCCCAAACATTTTTGAATCTGCAAATAAATTTAAAAAACATTAACAATTTTATAATTTTTGCACAAAATTTGAAAAAATAGAAATTGTAAAATTTTGTGTCAAATTTTAAAACTTGCTAAAAATTTTGAGTTCAAATTTTTTCATAAATTGACAAACAAAATTTGAAAACAGGAATAGTTGATAAATTTTGAACAAATTATTAAAAAATGTAATCATTTTTTAAATTTCTGAATAATTTTGAGAAGGAAGTAAACTTGAAGAAAAGAAAAGGGAAAGGAAAGGAAAGAAAAAGGAAATAGAAGAAACAGAAAAAAGGGAAAAACGAAAAATAAAAGGAAAAGGAGAAGAGGAAAAATAAAATATAATAGAAAGTGAAAAAAACCCAAAAAGCAAACAATAAACCCGGTTCAGGGAACCTTCTAGTAGGTTCAAAAAACTGGTTGGTCGCACCTATGTAAAATCTCGAAGTGGACCGGTCCATGTTTGTCGCCTGAATCGCTGCTCTGTGCAATTCCCTGACAGTTTGCCGCATCGAGCAACGAATAGGGATTTCCGCCTAACAATTCATAAGCACTTGAATTAATCTCTACAGTGGGCTTTTGTGCTTGTTCAAATCACCCACTTTTTTCAGGTCACTTATCAGTGTACGATCAGGAAATCCCTATTCGCCGCTAGTCACGTCGAACTGCCGGGCAATCGCAGAGACTAGCCATGCGAGCGACAAACATGGGCTGACCCACTTCCAAATTTACAAAGTACAACCAACCGATTATGGGATCTAGAAGGTTCCCCGTGCCGGGTTTTTTTTTCTATGTTTGTTTCCTTTCTGTTTCTTTGGCTTCCATTTTATTTTATTTTTATGTTTCTTTTATTTATTTTTCTTTCATTTCCTTTACCTCTTTATTTTTCTCAAGTTTATTTCCTTCTCAAAACTGTTGGGAAATTTTAAATATGATTGCATTTTCCTAAAAAAAATTCAAAATTTCAAAAGCTACTCCTGTTTTCAAGTTTTTTTTGTTAAATTTCAAAAAGACTAGAATTGAAAAAAATTTGCATGTTTCAAAATTTGTACACAAATACTTAAGAAATTGTGCTAGGGTTTGGAGCTGAGCATGGGGAGGATGAAGGTCAAGGGCCCCAAGTTCGCTGCATATCATCAACAAGAAGATTATCAAGAAGTAAGCACCCATCTCCTTCGTGGTTCCCTGGTTCATGCCGCAGTGGAGGCCTCACCATTGCATTTCTTAGGTACAATGGACGAGGTGCTAGACCCCAGGAAGAAAGACAACGAGAAGGAGAAGCTTGGCCAGAACAAGTGAGTGCCTACTTCTGCTTGCGTTGCGACTGGAATTTGGGCTGCCATTTTTGTGTGTACTTGTTTGTTGTGTCATGCGTCTTGGGTCCAGTGCTTGCAAGCCGCAAGCCGCAGGTCTCCTCCACGTTGTTCTTCATCTACAACATGACGCTCGGGCTGCCATGCCGGGTTATTGTCGACACCAAACAAGGTCCGTCCTTTCAATTAGCCCTGCTTTGTTTGTTTCACTTATCTCAACTATACAAAGAATTAGTTTTTTCCTTCGCGGTGGACTCGGTGAACCAAGTTGATGATTATTTAGGCCCGGGAGGTAGGCAGATAGCTATCATCACAGAGTGTAAACCGCTTATAATGGACTTTGCGCCCATATCCTTCAAACATTGCAATAGGGAGGCCAATCAGGTGGCAGATGAATTAGCAAAGATCTCTTTTACTACGAGATCCTCTAATTCTTGTGATGATGAAATCCCTGATTTTATTTCTCATCTACTTGTAAATGACATGTCTATTATTTAAAAAATAAAGTCTATTTGTGGTAAAAAAAAGTATTTAGTGTTCCCCGAAAGTCGTTTTACAACTGCCTCTTTCGAGATAGATAAATTCAAGCTTGCAATCAGCAGGGCTGAAACATAAGATGATTTTTCATTGAAAATTGATACTAATAAAAATGTATGCTGATTTATGTGTAGCAATCAAGGTTATTCATGTTTCCATTTGCTTATGTCATGCCATCTGTGCTATATCCATATGTCAATTTAAGAAGCTTCAACACTTAACCTGAAACTACCAACTCTTACCTGATAACAGAACATTAAGGGAAGCTAACAAAAATGGCTAGGATAACTGTTCATAATTTGATCAGATGTAAGCCGCTAGCTTTGGTCATATGCGTTGCTAATGCTACTGGTATTCCATTTTAAGTCAGAATCATCTTGTTTTGCCCTATGCAGTTGGATTTGGAGAAAGGAATTGTGGACTGCCTTTATGCCAAATGTAAGCTTATAGTGCCATTGTCTTTGCTTTCAGTTATCTTATTTGGAACTTGTGTTATGCTTTTGATGTGTATTTTGAAATGCATATTTCTTTCCTGAAGGTACCCCTTGCATCACTGACTATGTTATGGCTGAGCTTGAAAAGCTAGGACAAAAGTATCGTGTGGCTTTGAAGTATGCTCATGCCAAGGCGACCCACTATCCCCTATCCTGTGTAACGTAAGTAAGGTGGTGGATCGGTCTAACCCGAGATAAAACCGGAGAATGAGGAACGCGGCATGCCAAGCGAGAATCCATGCATGTAATCGGTCCACGACCTGGTCGTGCCTACTTCAGACGGAAATTACCCCCTCGCGCTGCAACATACTACACCGAACCTCCACTGGACTATATACTCTTACACTGCATGCACGTTGTGTATATACAACGTGCATATATACTCTTACACCGCCACTTGTATATAAACTCTTACACTGCATGCACGTTGCACGATCGCGTGAATCACCGGCACCTTGCTGGATGGAGAGTTGAAACGTCGTGCTACACTGATATTTTTGAGAGCACCTAGTTAACGAGCGCTTTTTCGGGAGTCTCGCAACGATCAGCGCCACTTGACATGCTCTCAGCCATTCGCAACGTGTCGTGCTCTGGACGCTTCCTCCGGATTTTTTTTCCGCACGCGTTTTCGGCTTTTTAAACGGTTTTTTTAGGTTTTTTCGACGTTTTGGTTTTCTCCCGGTCTTTCTTAGCTTTTCGATAAAAAAAAATTTGAAAATTTTTTTGCATGAAAAAATGTTTTTTTTTCTTTCGCGAAAGTCACGGTTTTTCTTCCGCGAGAGGCACAGTTGTGCTTTAGCGAGAGTCACGGCTGTGCCTCTCGGAAAGGGAAAAAACGTGTTTTTTATTTTTTCTTTCGCGAGAGTCACGGTTTTGCTTCCGCGAGAGGCACGGTTGTGCTTTCGCGAGAGTCACGTTTTTCCTTCCACGAGAGGCACGGTTGTGTTTTCGCGAGAGTCACAATTTTCCTTCCGCGAGAGGCACGGTTGTGCTTTCGCGAGAGTCACGGCTGTGCCTCTCAGAAAGGAAAAAAATATGCGTTTTCTTTTTTTTTGCGCGAGTCACGGTTTTGCTTTCTTGAGAGGCACGGTTGTGCTTTCGCAAGAGTCACGTCCGTGCCTCTCAGAAACCAAAAAAAACATGTTTTCTGTTTTTTTTCTTCCACGAAAGTCATGGTTTTGCTTCCACAAGAGGCACGATTGTGATTTCGCGAGAGGCACGGGCGTACCTCTTTCGGAAAGGGAAAAAACCGTGCTCCCGGTTTCGGTTTTTTTGCCCGTTTTTTATCTGTTTTTTTCGTGGAAAAAAAAGTTCATCAAAACCTATCAACATGGGTTCTAGTTTTGAATATCTCGACGCGAGGAATCCAATGGTGAAAACGGTTCGAGATTTGGACGCACGATTTAAGAGATACAACGTTTTGAATAAACGGATCTACGAAAAAAGGGAAACTCTCAGGTTGCGACAAATGGCGCGCTGTAGTGCGCCACTTGTCGCGACCTGGGAAAGTGGAGTGTTCTTTGCAACGAGTACTCCTTAATTAGTGATTTCGGATATTTTTGTTTCATGTAGGGCGTGTTTGGTAGCTTGCATGTGGCCCGGCCTGGCTCGTGCGGGACGAAAACGGGCTGATTGGTTGCCTGCTTTCACTGTTCGGCCCGCATGGCACGAACCTTAAAGCACTCCTGGGCCTAGCTCCTTGGGAACGCACGAATCGGCAGTTTCTCCGGGGCTAGACCCGAGCGGTGCACGCAGGCGGCGGCGGCGGCGGCTACATGCGCGCGGCCACGCTCGAGAAGCCGCGTTGCTTCCCGAATCGCCGGTAGTTATTAGCCTCACCTCCCCTCACCGCTCCCTCTCCCCACTCTCCCCCACTCTCCCAACTCTCACCGGCGGCGGCGGGTCGGAGCAGAGTAAGAAGACCACCGGACCCCATCACCGGCGAGCGGATCATCAGTTGGCCCGCGGCAATGGCGGTAATCACTTCTCTCTGTTCGACATGCAGAACTTTTTCCCATTCGATCCGGCGATAGATTCAATCCACAGCGGAGGAGAATTGGGAACATAGGTAGATAAACATAGGGGTAGTTCATACTAGTTCATAGTACTTCAAACTAGTTCATGCAAGATCGAAATAGAGGTAGATGCAGATGCAGAAGGGGGATTGGGGGATAGGGGGTACACAACGGACACCGTCTCACCGCGGTGGCCGTCACCGGCGTGCGGAGCGGTGGGTCGAGCCGCTGGCCTTCATCTTCTTCTTCCTCGCCGTGCGGGCCGGCGGGTCATCGTCGTCCTCGGCAGAGTCGAGGTCGATCTGCCAGGTATCACGGCCTGGCTCCGGCGCCATCACTGGCATCTGCACCGCTTCTTCATCCTCCTTAGGCTCCCCATCAATGACCGCCGACAGCGCGATAGCCGTCTCCCAGTACACTGCGGCACGGCGGTCATTAGGAGCCAGTAGTTCTTGTACTTGCACCACTTCTTCCTTTGTTTAGCATAGTTGGAGACGACCTAATTCATGGTCCAGAATGATGTCAACTGCCATCGCGCCCTTCGCTGGGTCAAGAATCAGGGTCTTCAGCTCTTCTGCAGTGGCCTTCATGAGCACTACATCAGATTCCTTCTGCATGTCAGGCATGGAGCCGAAGTTTGAGCACACCTCCATGGTGTTCTCAAACTTGGTGCGGTCACCAGCCGACCACCCGAGGATGAAGGCCCTCCAGCCAATACTCCAAGGGAAGGGGTTGGCGTTGGAGCTGGAGCTAGAGCTCAAGGCGATGGGGAGGAGGAAGGTTGACAGTGAGAGAAGAGAGGGGGTGGGTAAGTAGTGGTGGGCAGGGTGAGTAAATATAGGGGCGATGGAGAGGAGGAGAAGAGTGAAAGTCATGCCGTTTTAACTAAATGCTCTTCAATAAGCCATGAACTCTGTGTTGTGCCTGACTCCATGAATTGTGTGCAGATCGAGGAGAGCAATGAGATGGGCACTGAGGTGCTCCCAGCCGTTGACAACAAGGGCAAGCAGCCCCTTCACCCAATGCCTGACGAGGTTGTGCTGCCGCCCACCACCGAGGAAGACCCAAAGACGCCTGAGGGTGGCGACGACGAGGGCATGGAGGAGCCCCCCCAGCAACAAGCACTTCAACTACAACCACTACCATCAGGAGGATGGCCCAACTCACTTCTGCAAGGTCATCTGTGCACCGAAGCTTGAGTGCATCCCCATGCCCCTGGACTTCACCAAGCACTTCGTTGCGGTGCCGACAGAGTTCAAGCTCAGGAACAACACCGGCTGCTCCTGGAAGGTGATGGTGAAGCTGATGAATGGCAGGGTGACCCTGGATCAGGGTTGGGCCACCTACGCAGCCGTTCATCAGATCAAGATCGACTACATGGTGACGTTCAAGCTCCTCACTCCCGACACCCTCAAGGTCATCATTTTCGACGACGATGGAATTGAGGTCACCGACAAGTGCGGGAAGCACGACGAAGCCTTTGCCACCAAGGAGTAGGGCCGGGGCCTCCCTAAGTACTATCGAGTCTGCTTTGAACTGTTTATGTTTATGGTTTATGCGTAAAACTGTTATGAAGTGTGGTACTACTTATCTGAAATATGCTCTTAAGTAGTTGATCCTCTGCTCTGCTTATGATGTGTACTACATGGTTGTGCCGAAGTGTGCTGGTAACCTCACCAACTAGCCAAAGAGGTTACCAAACACCAGGCGTTGCATACAACCAAACACCATGCCTTGGGTTTGTCCACTAACATGCAGGCAACCAAACACCAGGCAGTGTGGTTCTGCCCATGCATGCAAGAGGGCATGCAGGCAATCAAACAACATGCAGATGGTGCATTTGAGGCTGCATTTGCATAGCCAGTCTGAGTTGAGAAGGCTATGCAATGCAGCTACTGTTGGCTACGGCAACCAAACACGCCCGTATAGACTTTGCCACACTGCCAAGTGCCCAAGGTCAAGAGGTCAACCACAAGGTAAGGACCGGGGTGGTAGATACTATTGGATCTATCAACTTTTCACCGCTCTCCACACAGTGCCCAAGGTCAAGAGATCAACTGGAATCAGCAGCGGAAAATAGGAGTACAAGTGGTTGAATTAATCTTTTTTGGAAAAGGGGAAAGACCTCGGCTTCTGCATTATCATGATGCACCCATTTTCTTTATTAAAAAAAGGTCCAAGAAGTACATCATATCAACTAACACGACAAAAGCAAAAAGAAAACATCACAACTGTGGATACAATAGAAAAATTGCATGACTTAACCACATAATTTATTACTGACATGCCAACCAAAGCGGTTGAATAACACCCGTGCAACCATCTCCAGACGGTCAAATTAAACTTGTGAAGAGCCAAAACTACAGTGGCTAAGAGAACCATGGCTCCCATGTTGGTCTGTTCTATCTGTCAAACTGTCGTCCAATGCTCCAGGGCCTGCTATGCTTGGGCACTCATGGACGAAAATCTAGCTGAGCATATAGTTATGAACGGATCGGATGGTCCAAAGCTCTGGCTTTTTATATTGAAGGAATCATTATCACATGTAGATTTCATGCAAGTATTTGTTACCTATGGGTGTTTCACCTTCAGCCAATTCATGATTCGGAATTCCAGTGTCCAATATCTGCTTTCACATTTATTAGTAGGTACATATCGGAGTTGGAGTTAGTTATGTCAAAGTTAGGCACGAGCAGCGGAGCATTGCAGTCAAGCAATCCCAAGGGTTGGCTACCACGAGAAGCATGCTTATTAAAAAATAATGTTTACATAAAAGATAAAAGATGCATTCGGCTTTAAATTAATAAAGCCAGTGTCAAACAAAAAGGTAGCTATATTAAACGACGAGGTTAGAAGTCTCGAATAGGATTAGACAACATATAAGACCATACAAGCATAACTTAAAATTAGCGAGGCACTAGGTAGAACTGCTTCTGTTGATGGCATGGACACTCTTAATCTTTGCTTGAATCGCATGAGCTGTCTTGCATTCTTCTTTCCTAAGATGCTCCACTGCTGAAAGAAAAGAGTGTTGAATAATGGTTTAAGCATCTCAATCACCATACATGGTGACCCGCATTGATATATATATTGATTGATGTGGTGCATACATGATTGGGTTGTTATAAACAGACCAACCAGGGAGATATACAAGGAGAAGGAGGAGATAGAGATAAGTACAGAGTTTAAATAGCTAACTATCTCCTAACAATATACTATGAGATATCTGGTGTGCCTGCCTTGTATGCCTAACCATGGTGCATGGTTAACACCCTCCCTTAATCTAAACTCCTCAAGTTTAGGTTACGCTTGAATCCCTCAAAAAATTTTGTAGCCAAAGCTTTTGTGAAGCCATCTGCAATCTGATCTCTAGAGGGAACAAATCGAATCTCTAGCTCCTTATTAGCAACCCTTTCTCTAACAAAGTGATAACCAATTTCAATGTGTTTAGTCCTTGCATGAAAAATAGGGTTAGCAGAAAGATATGTTGCACCAATGTTATCACACCAAAGACATGGAGTTTGTGTATGACATATTCCAAGTTCCTTGAGCATGGCCTTCACCCATATGACCTCTGCTGTGGCATTTGCCAATACCTTATGTTCTGCTTCAGTGCTTGATCTTGACACAGTTGCCTGTTTCTTTGCACACCAAGAAATCAAGTTAGGCCCAAAGAAACTTGCAAAGCCTCCTGTGGACCTCCTGTCATCCAGACGACCCCAGTCAGAGTCAGAGAACACACTCACAAGAGTAGAGGATGACTTAGTGAATGTTAGTCCAACATTCAAAGTATGCTTCACATATCTAAGTATGCGTTTGCTAGCAGTCCAATGAGCTGAGGTAGGTGCATGAAGAAATTGACACACTTTATTCACTGCAAAGGAGATATCAGGTCTAGTGAGTGTCAGGTACTGAAGTGCACCCACCAAACTCCTGTACTTAGTATCATCCTCTTGACTTAGGAGCACACCTTTTGCAAGAGATAGCTTTTCTGAACTAGACAATGGTGTCAAGGGCTTACAACTCTACATCCCTGCCTTGCTCAAAAGATCCATAGCATATTTTTCCCGAGAAAGATGTAGGCCACCCTCTCTGTTTTTCTTGACCTCAATGCCAAGGAAATAACGCAAATCACCAAGATATTGAGAGCAAACTGTGAATTCAAATCTTTCAAAAGAGCAACGATTGCTTCATCAGAAGAACTTGTCACAATGATGTCATCAACATAAACAAGGACAAATATAACTATGGATTGTCGATTGTAAATGAACAAGGAAGTGTCGGACTTGGAGGGAACAAAATGAAGAGCTTGCAATTTGAGACTCAAGCGGGAGTACCATGCACGTGGAGACTGTTTGAGTCCATAGAGAGATTTATCCAGGCGGTAGATATGAGATGGTTTGTGTTGATCAACAATCCCAGGAGGTTGTTTCATATAGACTTCCTCTTCCAGAACACCATGAAGGAATGCGTTCTGCACGTCTAGCTGACGAAGACTCCATCCTCTGGATACAGCAACGGAGAGAACAAGATAGATAGTGGCAGCTTTAACAACAGGACTGAAAGTGTCCTCATAATCAAGCGCATACCTTTGTTTGAAACCTTTTGCAACCAAGCATGCTTTATAGCGATCGATGGTACCGTTAGACTTTTTCTTGATGCAAAACACCCGCTTATAGTCAATCACGTTGGCACCCGTACGAGAAGGAACAAGGTGCCATGTATGGTTTTTCTAAAGGGAAAAAATTCATCATCCATAGCTTGTTTCCACTTGGGATCAGCAAGCGCCTCATGAACAGTGCGGGGTTCTCCTGTAGGAACAACAAAAACTAACCCATATTTGGTTTTGTAATTAATAGGTTGAAGTGTACCACTCTGAAGACGTGTACGTGGAGGCGTGGTCGCAGAGGATCCCGTGGCCGCGGTGTCCACCCGAGCAGCAGATCCCACCGATCCCGAGGGGGAGACAGCACCAGAGGCAGCAAGATTGTCTGTGGCGAGCGACGCAGCAGAGGGAGTGGAGACCGGCGTAGAAGATCCAGGGGAGCCCCTTGCAGCCAGCTTGGTGGACGCGCCAGATCCAGCTGGCGGAGGCTCGGTGAGGTGCGGGGTCCGCCTCATGTAGACGCAGGGAACGGGCGCGAAGCACGCGGCAGGCGGGTCCCCCGTGTTGGACTGGGGGGTCGTGCGGCTGGGAACTGGCTCCTCAGCAGGGCGCCAGGTGGCACGAGGCGATTGGTGTGGGGAGGCATCAGGTGGGGAGGCGCGAGACACCAATCCGGGCATGGATACGTCTAGACCTGGCGCGGTCGGATGCACGGGTCCCGAAGGAGATCACACCCGATCTCCTGTGTCCGAGGCAGAGCCCGCTGGAGAAGTAGTATCTTCACAAAAAATATTATTTTCTTCACTATTTGTGCTGCTATTTGTTCCTGTAACACCAAACTCAGGTAGAGGATTAGGAGAGTTAGTCAAAACTTGATCATCACAATTATCATCACCCATACGATCAACGCCGGAAAGATGAGAAAGGAAAAGAAGGATCTCTTTGCGAAGAAGGGCACCGGCATTGGGGTGGAGTTTGGCAAAGGGAAATTGTGTTTCATCAAAAACCACATCATGAGAGATATAGAACCGACCAGTAGCAATATCAAGACATTTAACACCCTTATGTTGAGCACTATATCCAAGGAAGACACATTGCTTAGAACAAAACATAAGTTTACGAGTATTATATGGACGAAGATTGGGCCAACATGCGCAACCAAAAACTCGAAGAGTAGTGTAGTCGGGCGTGACATGCAAAATACGTTCAGTGGGAGTCTCATTGGAGATGACACGACTGGGCCACATGTTAATGAGGTGCACAACAGTAAGGAATGCTTCATCCAAAATTTTGAGTGGCATGGAAGCTGAAGCAAGGAGGGCTAGTCCTACTTCAACAATGTGTCTGTGCTTGCATTCAGCAGACCCATTTTGTTGGTGCGTGATACATCTCCAAGGTATCTATAATTTTTGATTGACTTTATCTACTATTTTAGGCAATATTGGGCTTTATTATCCACTTTTATATTATTTTTGGGACTAACCTATTAACCGGAGGCCCAACCCAGATTTGCTGTTTTATGCCTATCTCAGTGTTTCGAGGAAAAGGAATATCAGACGGGGTCAAAACGGAACGGAATCAACTGGAGAAGTTATTTTTGGAAGGAAAGCAACCCGGGAGACTTGGAGTCCACGTCAAGGAAGAAACGAGCAAGGCACAAGGTAGGGGGCGCGCCCACCCCCCTGGGCGCGCCCTCCACCCTCGTGGGGCCCTCGTAGCTCCACCGACGTACCCCCTGCTCCTATATATACCAATATACCCTAAAACTTCCAGAACAGAAGATAGATCGGGAGTTCCGCCGCCGCAAGCCTCTGTAGCCACTAAAAAACCAATCGGGACCCTATTCCGGCACCCTGCCGGAGGGGGATCCCATCACCGGTGGCCATCTTCATCATCCCGGCGCTATCCATGACGAGGAGGGAGTAGTTCACCCTCAGGGCTGAGGGTATGTACCAGTAGCTATGTGTTTGATCTCTCTCTCGTGTTCCATCTATGTCACGATCTTAATGTATCCCGAGCTTTGCTATTGTAGTTGGATCTTATGATGTTTCTCCCCCTCTACTCTCTTGTGATGAATTGAGTTTCCCCTTTTGAAGTTATCTTATTGGATTGAGTCTTTTAAGAACACTTGATGTATGTCTTGCGTGGGATAACCGTGGTGACAATGGGTTATCCTATTGATCCACTTGATGTATGTTTTGGTGATCAACTTTCGGGTTTCGTGACACTTGGGAACCTATGCATAGGGGTTGGCACACGTTCTTGACTCTCCGGTAGAAACTTTGGGCCACTCTTTGAAGTACTTTTATGTTGGTTGGATGAATCTGAGATTGTGTGATGCATATCGTATAATCATGCCCACGGATACTTGAGGTGACAATGGAGTATCTAGGTGACATTAGGGTTTTGGTTGATTTGTATCTTAAGGTGTTATTCTAGTACGAACTCTTTTATAGATCGATCCGAAAGAATAACTTTGTGGTGGTTTCATACCCGACCATAATCTCTATGTTTGTTCTCCGCTATTAGTGTCTTTGGAGTGACTCTTTGTTGCATGTTAAGGGATTGTCATATGTTCTACCTATGTTATTATTGTTGAGAGAACTTACACTAGTGAAAGTATAAACCCTAGGCCTTGTTTCCTATCATTGCAATACCGTTTACGCTCACTTTTACCGCTTGTTACCTTGCTGTTTTTATTATTTCAGATTACAAAAACCTATATCTACTATCTATTTTGCACTTGTATCACCATCTCTTCGCCGAACTAGTGCACCTATACAATTTACCATTGTATTGGGTGTGTTGGGGACACAAGAGACTCTTTGTTATTTGGTTGCAGGGTTGTTTGAGAGAGACCATCTTCATCCTACGCCTCCTACGGATTGATAAACCTTAAGTCATCCACTTGAGGGAAATTTGCTACTGTCCTACAAACCCGTGCACTTGCAGGCCCAACAACGTCTACAAGAAGAAGGTTGTGTAGTAGACATCAAGATCTTTTCTGGTGCCGTTGCCGGGGAGGCTAGGTAAGTGAAGGTATATCTTTAGATCTTGCAATTGAATCTTTTTGTTTCTTGTTTTAGCACTAGTCTAGTTTATAAAAGAAAACTACAAAAAAATGGAGTTGAGTTTGTCTCATACGCTTCATCTTTTTAATGTGTTTCGTGAAAATGATGGGAAGGAAAATTATGCTCAAGTACTAGAAGAAGAATTACATAGAATGCTTGGCATAAAATATGTGAATGATGAGCATGATTGCAATGTTATTAGTATGAATTCCTTGAATATCCATGATGCTAATGATATGCAAAGCCACAAGCTTGGGGAAGCTATGTTTGATGAAGATGATATTTTTTGTCCCCCAAGATTTGATGAGAAAATTTACTATGATGAAAGCATGCCTCCTATCTATGATGATTATTGTGATGACACGTATGCTTTAAAGAATAATGATAACCATGAAACTTGTCATCTTGATCCTAATTTTAAATCATATGATAGTTATTTTGTTGAGTTTGCTCCCACTACTATTCATGAGAAGAAATTTGCTTATGTTGAGAGTAGTCAATTTTCTATGCTTGTAGATCATGAAAAGAATGCTTTAGGTGCTGGTTATATTGTTGAATTCATTCATGATTCTACTGAAAATTATTATGAGAGAGGAACATATGCTTGTAGGAATTGCAATAATATCAAGTTTCCTCTCTATGTGCTTAAATTCTTAAATCTATGCTTGTGTTACCTTCCTATGCTAGTTGATTATTGTTCTCATAAGTTGTTTGTTCACAAAATCCCTATGCATAGGAAGTGGGTTAGACTTAAATGTGCTAGTCATATGCTTCATGATGCTCCCGTTATGTTTCAATTCTTATCTTTTATGTGAGCATCATTGTCATCATCATGCCTAGCTAGGCATTAAAGAAAAGTGCTTGTTGGGAGACAACCCAATATTTATCCTTACTGTTTTTGTGTGTCCACATGATTATGCTACTGTAGTAATCATGTTTTATAGTTTTTGTTTCAATAAAGTGCCAAGTAGAACCTTTGGGAAGACTTGGGTGAAGTTTATGTGATCTTGCTGTGAATAATAGAAACTTTAGCGCTCACGAGATTAGCTGCCATTTTTTACTGGAGAGTAATTTTAGGTTGATTCTTTTTGCAGATGATTAATAGACAAATTTCTCAGGTCCAGCAATTTATTTCATAATTTTTGGGGTTCCAGAAGTATACGTTTTATATAGATTACTACAGACTGTTCTGTTTTTGACAGATTCTGTTTTCTTTGTGTTGTTTGCTTATTTTGATGAATCTATGAGTAGTATCGGAGGGTATGAACCATAGATAAGTTGGAGTACAGTATATATTACACCAATATGAATTTAGAATGAGTTTATTACAGTACCTAAGTGATGGTTTTATTTTCTTATACTAACGGAGCTTACGAGTTTTGTTTTGAGTTTTGTGTGGTTGAAGTTTTCAAGTTTTGGGAAATGATTCAATGGACAATGGAATAAGGAGTGGAAAGAGCCTAAGCTTGGGGATTCCCAAGGCACTCAAGGAAATATTCAAGGACAACCAAGCAACTAAGCTTGGGGATGCCCCGGAAGGCATCCCCTCTTTCGTCTTCGTTCATCGGTAACATTACTTGGAGCTATATTTTTATTCGCCCCATGATATGTGTTTTGCTTGGAGCATCAATTTATTTTGTTAGTTTTTGCTTGCTGTTAGTTAGAATTGTGTTTTGCCTCTTTAGTTTCAATAAAAAAGTCAAGGATAGCCTTTGCCATGCTTATTTTGCTAAGTTTGCATGTTGCTGTTTGAAAACAAAAAGTTTACCGCTGTTGCAAAAATTCCCTAGAAAAGCCAGAGCATGGTCTAACGTTGAATCTTTTTGCATATTGAGCTCTGATAAATTTATTACAGTGGGAATTTTCGTTCATAATTTTTGGAGTCAGGGAAGTATTGATACTCTTGCATTCTTTACAGACTGTACTGTTTTGGCAGATTGCTGTTATGGTTGCATTGTTTGCGTATGTTTGCTTGTTTAACGATTCTATTTGAGGATAGGAGTATTAAATATACAGAGGCATTTAGTATGCAATGTTGAATAATAATTTAAGTGATTTTCTACAGTATAATATGATAAAGTTTTGCATTGGTTTATACTAACCTATCTCACGAGTTCTTGTTGAGTTTGTTGTGAATGAAGCTTTTGATAAAAAGAGAAACCATGATATGAGAGGAATTAAGGAGACACAAAAGCTCAAGCTTGGGGATGCCCAAGGCACCCCAAGATAATATTTCAAGAAGTCTCAAGCATCTAAGCTTGGGGATGCCCCGGTAGGGATCCCACCTTTCTTCTTCAACAACTATCAGTTAGTATCGGTTGAGCCTGAGTTTTTGCTTCTTCACATGAGTTGTGCTATCCTTGCAATGTAGTTTTCTTTAGCTTTGCTTGCTGCTTGAATAAGTATTAAGATCTGAAATTCTTTAATGAGAGAGAGCCTTACACAAATTGGAATTTGCTAGAATACTCTATGTGCTTCACTTATATCTTTTGAGCTTGATAGTTTTTGCTCATAGTACTTCACTTATATCTTTTGAGCGTGATAATTTTTGCTCTAGTACTTCACTTATATCTTTTAGAGCACGGTGGTGGATTTGTTTTAAAGAAACTATTGATCTCTCATGCTTCACTTATATTATTTTGAGAGTTGTTAATAGCATGGTAATTCGCTTAATGATAATATACTTGGTATTCAAGATATGTGAAACTTTCTTTTGAGTGCGTTGAATACTAAGATAAGTTTGATGCTTGATAATTGTTTTGAGATATGGAGGTGATAATATCAAAGTCGTGCTAGTTGAGTAATTGTGAATTTGAGAAATTCTTGTGTTGAAGTTTGCAAGTCCCGTAGCATGCACGTATGGTTAAAGTTGTGTAACAAATTTGAAACATGAAGTGTACCTGGCTTGTGCATCCTTATGAGTGGCGGTCGGGGACGAGCGATGGTCTTTTCCTGCAAATCTATCCCCCTAGGAGCATGCACGTAGTACTTGATTTTTGATGACTTCTAAATTTTTGCAATAAGTATATGAGTTCTTTTGACTAATGTTGAGTCCATGGATTATACGCACTCTCACCTTTCCGCCTTTGCTAGCCTCTTCGGTACCGTGCATTGCCCTTTCTCACCTTGAGAGTTGGCGCAAACTTCGCCGGTGCATCCAAACCCCGTGATATGATACACTCTATCACACATAAACCTCCTTATATCTTCCTCAAAATAGCCACCATACCTACCTATCATGGCATTTCCATAGCCATTCCGAGATATATTGCCATGCAACTTCCATCATCATCATCATGACATACATTACTTTTGTCATATTGCCATTGCATGATCTTGTAGTTGACATCGTATTTGTGGCAAAGCCACCATGCATTATTTTCCATACATGTCACTCTTGATTCATTGCACCATCCCGGTACACCGCTGGAGGCATTCATATAGAGTCATATCTTGTTCTAAGTTTCGAGTTGTAATCCTTATGTTGTAATCAATAGAAGTGTGATGATCACCATTATTAGAGCATTGCCCAAAAAAAAGAGAAAGGCCAAAAAAGGCCCAAAAAAAGAAAATAAAAGAAAAGGGCAATGCTACTATCTCTTTTTCCACACTTGTGCTTCAAAGTAGCACCTTGTTCCTCATGTAGTGAGTCTCATATATTGTGCTTCAAAGTAGCACCTCGTTCTTCATGTAGTGAGTCTCATAAGTTGTCTTTTCATACTAGTGGGAATTTTTCATTATAGAACTTGGCTTGTATATTCCTACGATGGGCTTCCTCAAATGCCCTAGGTCTTCTTGAGCAAGCGAGTTGGATGCACACCCACTAGTTTTCTTTTGTTGAGCATTCATAGCTCTAGTGCATCCGTTGCATGGCAATCCCTACTCACTCACATCGATATCTATTGATGGGCATCTCCATAGCCCGTTGATACGCCTAGTTAATATGAGAATTTCTCCTTTTTTGTCTTCTCCACACAATCCCCATCATCATATTCTATTCCACCCATAGTGCTATATCATGGCTCGCGCTCATGTATTACGTGAAGGTTGAAAAAGTTTGAGATTATTTAAGTATGAAACAATTGCTTGGCTTGTCATCGGGGGTATAGAAGTTGGGAACATCTTTGTGTGACAAAAATGAAGCATAGCCTAACTATATGATTTTGTAGGGATGAACTTTCTTTTGCCATGTTATTTTGAGAAGACATGGTTGCTTTGATTAGTATGCTTGAAGTATTATTATTTTTGTGTCAATATGAACTTTTGTCTTGAATCTTTCGGATCTGAATATTCATGCCACAATTAAGAAGATTTACATTGAAATTATGCCAAAGTATCACTCCGCATCAAAAATTCTTTTTTATCATTTACCTACTCGAGAACGAGCAGGAATTAAGCTTGGGGATGCTTGATACGTCTCCAACATATCTATAATTTTTGATTGCTCCATGCTACTTTATCTACTGTTTTAGGCAATATTGGGCTTTATTATCCACTTTTATATTATTTTTGGGACTAACCTATTAACCGGAGGCCCAGCCCAGATTTGCTGTTTTATGCCTATTTTAGTGTTTCAAGGAAAAGGAATATCAGACGGGATCAAAACGGAACGGAATCAACTGGAGAAGTTATTTTTGGAAGGAAAGCAACCCGGGAGACTTGGAGTCCACGTCAAGGAAGAAACGAGGAAGGCACGAGGTAGGTGGGCGCGCCCACCCCCCTGGACGCGCCCTCCACCCTCGTGGGGCCCTCGTAGCTCCACCGACGTACCCCCTGCTCCTATATATACCAATATACCCTAAAACTTCCAGAACAGAAGATAGATCGGGAGTTCCGCCGCCGCAAGCCTCTGTAGCCACCAAAAACCAATCGGGACCCTGTTCCGGCACCCTGCCGGAGGGGGATCCCATCACCGGTGGTCATCTTCATCATCCCGGGGCTATCCATGACGAGGAGGGAGTAGTTCACCCTCGGGGCTGAGGGTATGTACCAGTAGCCATGTGTTTGATCTCTCTCTCGTGTTCTCTCTCGTGTTCATCTATGGCACGATCTTGATGTATCCCGAGCTTTGCTATTGTAGTTGGATCTTATGATGTTTCTCCCCCTCTACTCTCTTGTGATGAATTGAGTTTCCCCTTTTGAAGTTATCTTATTGAATTGAGTTTTTTATGAATGCTTGATGTGTTGGGGAACGTAGTAATTTCAAAAAAATTCCTACGCACACACAAGATCATGGTGATGCATAGCAACGAGAGGGGAGAGTATTGTCCACGTACCCTCGTAGACTGTAAGCGGAAGCGTTATGACAACGCGGTTGATGTAGTCGTACGTCTTCACGATCCGACCGATCCAAGTACCGAATGTACGGCACCTCCGAGTTCAGCACACGTTCAGCTCGATGACGATCCCCGGACTTCGATCCAACAAAGTGTCGGGGATGAGTTCCGTCAGCACGACGGCGTGGTGACGATGATGATGTTCTACCAGCGCAGGGCTTCGCCTAAACTCCGCGGCGATATGATCGAGGTGGAATATGGTGGAGGGGGGCACCGCACACGGCTAAGGAACGATCTTGAAGATCAACTTGTGTGCCCTAGGGTGCCCCTGCCCCCGTATATAAAGGAGCAAGGGGGGTGCGGCCGGCCCTAGGAGGAGGCGCGCCGGAGGAGTCATACTCCCACCGGGAGTAGGACTCCCCCTTTCCCTAGTTGGATTAGGACTTGGGGGGGAAGGAAGAGAGGGGGGAAAGGAAAGGGGGGGCGCCGCCCCCCTTCCTTGTCCAATTCGAACTTGGGGGGGGGGGGAGGGCGCCCGGCTGCCCCTAGGCCTCCTCTCCTCTTTCTCCACTAGGCCCAGTAAGGCCCATTAGGTTACCGGGGGGTTTCGGTAACCTCCCGGTACTCCGGTAAAAGGCCGATTTCACCCGGAACACTTCCGATGTCCAAACATAGGCTTCCAATATATCAATCTTTATGTCTCGACCATTTCGAGACTCCTCGTCATGTCCGTGATCACATCCGGGACTCCGAACAAACTTCGGCACATCAAAACTTATAAACTCATAATAAAACTGTCATCATAACGTTAAGCGTGCGGACCCTACGGGTTCGAGAACTATGTAGACATGACCTAGAACTATTCTCGGTCAATAACCAATAGCGGAACCTGGATGCCCATATTGGCTCCTACATATTCTACGAAGATCTTTATCGGTCAAACCGCATAACAACATACGTTGTTCCCTTTGTCATCGGTATGTTACTTGCCCGAGATTCGATCGTCGGTATCTCAATACCTAGTTCAATCTCGTTACCGGCAAGTCTCTTTACTCGTTACGTAATGCATCATCCCGCAACTAACTCATTAGTCACATTGCTTGCAAGGCTTATAGTGATGTGCATTACCGAGAGGGCCCAGAGATACCTCTCCGACAATTGGAGTGACAAAACCTAATCTCGAAATACGCCAACCCAACATGTACCTTTGGAGACACCTGTAGTACTCCTTTATAATCACCAAGTTACGTTGTGACTTTGGTAGCACCCAAAGTGTTCCTCCGGTAAACGGGAGTTGCATAATCTCATAGTTACAGGAACATGTATAAGTCATGAAGAAAGCAATAACAACATACTAAACGATCAAGTACTAGGCTAACGGAATGGGTCATGTCAATCACATCATTCTCCTAATGATGTGATTCCATTAATCAAATGACAACACATGTCTATGGTTAGGAAACATAACCATCTTTGATTAATGAGCTAGTCAAGTAGAGGCATACTAGTGACTATATGTTTGTCTATGTATTCACGCATGTATCATGTTTCCGGTTAATACAATTCTAGCATGAATAATAAACATTTATCATGATATGAGGAAATAAATAATAACTTTATTATTGCCTCTAGGGCATATTTCCTTCATGATGTATGTCTTGCGTGGGATAACCGTGGTGACAATGGGTTATTCGATTGATCCACTTGATGTATGTTTTGGTGATCAACTTGCGGGTTTCGTGACACTTGGGAACCTATGCATAGGGGTTGGCACACGTTCTTGACTCTCCGGTAGAAACTTTGGGGCACTCTTTGAAGTACTTTTATGTTGGTTGGATGAATCTGAGATTGTGTGATACAGATCGTATAATCATGCCCACGGATACTTGAGGTGACAATGGAGTATCTAGGTGACATTAGGTTTTTGGTTGATTTGTATCTTAAGGTGTTATTATAGTATGAACTCTTTTATAGATCGATCAGAAAGAATAACTTTGTGGTGGTTTCGTACCCGACCATAATCTCTACGTTTGTTCTCCGCTATTAGTGTCTTTGGAGTGACTCTTTGTTGCATGTTGAGGGATTGTCATATGTTCTATCTATGTTATTATTGTTGAGAGAACTTACACTAGTGAAAGTATGAACCTAGGCCTTGTTTCCCATCATTGCAATACCGTTTACGCTCACTTTTACCGCTTGTTACCTTGCTGTTTTTATTATTTCAGATTACAAAAACCTATATCTACTATCTATTTTGCACTTGTATCACCATCTCTTCGCCGAACTAATGCACCTATACAATTTACCATTGTATTGGGTGTGTTGGGGACACAAAAGACTCTTTGTTATTTGGTTGCAGGGTTGTTTGAGAGAGACCATCTTCATCCTACGCCTCCTACGGATTGATAAACCTTAGGTCATCCACTTGAGAGAAATTTGCTACTGCCCTACAAACCTGTGCGCTTGCAGGCCCAACAACGTCTACAAGAAGAAGGTTGTGTAGTAGACATCAGTGCGCATGAGGACATGAGACATGATGAGAAATACCAATCTTTTGAAAAAAAAGAATTGAGTTTTTCATACTCACCACCCCAATCAGATTGCATGGCAATGATTTTACTATCAAACTTGCGTTCTACAAGTGCTTGAAAATTATGGAAGACTTGAAACACATCAGAATATTTTTTGTGTAAATAGATCCATGTGTATTTACTAAAGTCATCAATAAAGCTTACATAGTAAGAATGTCGACCAACAGAAGTGGGTGTTGGACCCCACACATCAGAAAATATAAGTTGCAAAGGCTTGGTTGACACACTAGTGGATACGGGATATGACAATTGATGACTTTTTGCTCTTTGGCATGAATCACGAACTATCTCTGGATTTCGCTCACCAACAACTGGGAGCTTATTTCTACTAAGGATTTGATGAACGGTAGAAAAAGATGGATGACCTAAACGCCTGTTCCACCTTTCAGCTTGATGGCACCATAAACTTGTTTATTGTAGGAGCAATACTTAGGGAGTAATGCATAGTGCCCTGCCACACATACACCCCTATGGAGAATTTCCTTCGTGACCTGATCCTTGATCAAAAAGAAGAATGGGTGAAATTCTAGAAAAACGTTGTTATCAAGGGCAATATGATGGACAGGTAACAAAGTTTTGGAAGCATTAGGAACATGCAAAATATCTTCTATTTCAAGGTTTTTGTATGGGGTTTTGATATGTTATTGACCAACATTACTTATCTCCATACCTGCCCCGTTTGCCGCGGTGTAGACTTGATCATTGCCGCGGTACTTCTCATGCATTGTCAGCTTCTCCAATTCACCCGTGATATGATTTGTTGCACCGGTGTCCATGTACCAATTGGTGTCGACACCATATGATGTATCAGCTACAACAACAATCTTTTTCTTTGGGAAGTGTCATCGGCATAGTGCCAATCACAGTCCTTAGCAATATGATTAGTTCTTTTACAGATTTGACATTTACCCTCGTAGCCCTCATATCCTTGAAAATTGTGGCCCCTGTTGTTGTCGGAGAAGGGACGCCGACCATTGCTAATGTTGGAGTTTCCCTGGTGGTAATAGCCATCACCACCACCACCAGGATCGGGACCGCCGCCGCCGTAGTTGTTCTGGTGGTAGCCACCGGCGCCACCATTAGGATAGCCGCCGTTGCCAGATCCGCCACCATAGCCACCAGCGCTGCCAGCGCCAGATCCGCCACCATTAGGGTGGCCGCTGCCACCATAGCCACCAGATCCACCACGAGGCCGCCACCGTTGCCGTTTCGGTTCTGGTTGCCGCGGTAGCCACCCTTGTTGCCTCCTGGTCGACCGTCACTGCCGCGAGAGATGGAGTTTGCAGAAGATTTGAAGCCACCTGCTTCGTTGCCATGGAACATCTCGACCCTCTGGTCAAAATTGGCCAAGAGAGAAGAGGGCATCGACAGTGATGGGCTCCGTGCGGACATCCAGCACGGAGACGATTGGTTGATACTCCATATAAAGTCCAGCAATGATGAAGGAGATGAGTTCTCTCTCCCCAAGCGGTTTGCCAGCCGCCGCGAGCTCGTCGGAGAGAGACTCATGTACTTAAAGTAGGGCGAAGCCGACTGGGATCCCTTCTGCGCGTTCGTGAGCGAAGCTCGGATGTTGTTGACACGAGACAGGGACACAACAGAGAACATGTTTGCCAATGCATGCCAGATCACATGTGACGTCTCGAGGGAGGCAACTTGGATGAGGACTTCTTTGGATAGGTTTCGAAGGAGGTATGCAACTATTTGCTGATCCTGAATAAGCCATGGGGAGTAGGCAGGGTTGGGGACAACCTAATCCTTCCCTTTGGCGTTCTTGGTTGTGATGGTTTTGGAGGGTTCTTGGGTAGTCTGATCGATGTAGCCGAAGAGGCCAGCGCCCATGATCTGCGATCTGGCCTGGGCGCGCCATAGGACATAATTGGTGCGGGAGAGTGGTTCAGATGTATTGTTATTCAGGCCAGAGAAGATGGCCGTGCTAGAGGAGGACATGGTTGCTGGGGTGATCGGTGGAGGCTGGGTTCTGGCGATGGAGAGAAGTTTCTGTCGATGGCGAAGGGATGGCGAAAGGTTCTGCCGATGGGAGGTAGATGAGAACGAGCTAGACGAGGTGGAAGAGTCCTGCTCTGTATACCATGTTGAATAATGGTTTAAGCATCTCAGTCACCATACATGGTGACCCGCATTGATATATATTGATTGATGTGGTGCATACATGATTCGGTTGTTATAAACAGACCAACCAGGGAGATATACAAGGAGAAGGAGGAGATAGAGATAAGTACAGAGTTTAAATAGCTAACTATCTCCTAACAATATACTATGAGATATCTGTGCTCCTGCCTTGTACGCCTAACCATGGTGCATGGTTAACAAAGAGACCATTTGAAAATATAGTTAGCAGAGTGGTTAGGAACTTTCCCTTCAATGGAAAGTTTGTTGCCGCGAGTCCAAAGTGCCCAAGCGAGAGCCGCAATCGAGCGCCAAGGGAGCCGCAATGATTGCCCTCGAGTACCCGCTAGCAGCATAAGTATGTCATTGAACGAGCGAGGATCCAAGTTACAACGAAGATCTCTCTAACGCAACTCCACAAGAACAAAGTCGGGGCACACTGGAAATGGATGTGTTCGACGTCTTTGAGTGCCCCACACATCATACATGAACCATTTCCCAGTCCATGGCGTTTTTGCATGGGGCTGAGGGGAGGCGATCCCTGGATGCTTGCCACAGGAAGAGAAGAATTTTAGGGGACTGAGGTGGGCTTTTGGTGAAACTGATATTCACGCACCAGTGAATAATTTAGCATAAGTCGATTTCACCAAGAAGCTACTCCGAGCTTCGAGATTGCACATGAAGGTAATGTTGGGGTAGTCATTGAAAAATGAGTCTTTGATGAGGATGTGAGGATCAGAGGCAATAACATAAAGGCTAGGGTACTTCGCGTATAGAGGTATATCAGGCACTCATTTGGAAATCCAGAATTTCCAAAACAACGCGTCATGGTTCAAGCACCAGTGCCCCTGGATGAAACCACCTGACTTTGCCGCAGACACGCAACTGAACTGATGCAGACCCCCCCCCCCCCCCCCCCCCCCCCCCCCCGGCTCTCTAGCTCCGGATTGAGGAGCGTCGACTCAGCCAGCAAATTAGAAGGGGCCAGGTAAATTATCAGCACAGTCACATGATGTACAAGAGGAGCCTCACGAGAGCGTCAACCGCCAAAACCGAGGTCGCTCCAAGCCAGTCGAAGCATGCACCATGAATGGAAGAGACTTGCACTCACCAACGATGCCCTCAAGAGTGTTAGGACGTAGAAGCGCCCTTGTAGCTAAGTCCGCAAGCACAGACACATCTTTTCACCCCGTGCTTCTTTTGTCCGTGAACGCCAAATTTCAAAATTTGAAATCCATAGCTTTGTTAAGGTAGCTACGTCTTTATATTTTAGTACACATGTTTTGTTCTTATCTCCACCCGAGATTGCTTTTATCCGTTGAACATTAATTATCCTCAATAAAACTACATGGATATTTCAAACAAGAAAAAACTAAGGTAGTGGTTTAAGATCAAAGTAGTTGAGCACACCCCTGAACTGAGCCACCATCCCTACGGTTGATTAAGGCATTGGTTTTGTCCTCGGGTTGAGGATCATATTGAAGTCTCCAACAAGTTCCCAAGAATCCGAATGAAGGGCACACACATCTTTGAGATTCGGCCTAGAAGAACGCAATTTTGTCCGCATCAGCCCGAGGCCCATAAACCCCGGTGGTCCAGAAATCCAGAGATCCATCCGCATGAGCACAGTCTTTTTAGAATGTCGGCAATTTATTGATTAAGCAAGAAAGTAATACAAAGTCAAAGATTGAGTTGGTGTTACTCTCTCTATCCATCTATATACGGCCTAATGCGTTTTGTAGGCTAACTTTG
The DNA here is from genome assembly GCF_018294505.1 of Triticum aestivum. Classification (NCBI taxonomy): domain Eukaryota; kingdom Viridiplantae; phylum Streptophyta; class Magnoliopsida; order Poales; family Poaceae; genus Triticum; species Triticum aestivum. The sequence goes on along the minus strand of NC_057795.1, from coordinate 630,952,400 downwards.
ACCGCATGTTAGAGCAATAATATATAACATGCAAATTATACAAATCACACAATCAAATTCGTATGTGAAAGGAGCTTGCAATGATATAATTTTCATATTATACATCTCACATACTATTAATTTTATCAATAGTCAAAGAAAATTTCGAAAAATGCATTAGGCCCTATATATATGGATGAACTATCAGTTAATATATGTGGATTCAATATGGAACCCTAGACGAGTCCCTCCAAGCGTAGGAGACACATGTAGAAGAAATGATCCATTTTTATTACCACGACACTGCCCAAGAATCTTGTAATACAAGGGAGGGGGCGCACCCTGATATTCATCAGGGAGAGATTAACAAGGGAAAGACACGTACTCCCGTAAAGTGAATCTTTGTACCCCTCCGCTTTTATTTATTTCGCATATTAGATTTGTCTAAAGTCAAACTTTATATATTTTCAACAAGTTTATAGAAAAATATACCAACATATACACCACCAAATATATATCATTCAATTCATCATTGCATATTTCTATAAACTTGATCAAACTTTATAAAGTTTGACTTCAGTCAAAGCTAATATGCAGAGTAAATAAAAATGGAGGGAGTACTATCTTCCGTAGCTGTAGGTGAAACTGATTGACGGACCAGTGAATAATTTAGCATAAGTCATACCAAGAAGCTACCCGAAGCTCGTGATTGCACAGGAAGCTACCCGAAGCTTCGAGATTGCCCTCGAGTACTCGCTAGCAATTTAAGTATGTCGTTGAATGAGCGAGGATCCCAGTTGCACCCGAAGATCTCTCTAACGCAGCTCCACAAGAAAAAAGGTTGGGGCACATTGAAAAAAGATGTGTTCAACGTCTTCGGGTGCCCACACATCGTACATGAACCATTTCCCAGTCCATGGTGTTTTTGCATGGGGCCGAGGGGAGGCGGTCCTTGGATGCATGCCACATGAAGATATGAATTTTAAGAGCATCTACAGCCATCATTACCGTATCCGGCGCCTTATACACCAGCGGATGCATTCGGGCGCGTCCGTAGATAGTGACCATTCAGTCCTCAAATTCTTGCCCGCACAACCACCTACCTCATATCCGACACCCTATATTCATAATACTAGGCATGCAACATGATGAACTAGTCTATGTAGATAAAACAAAGGACAAAGAAATTAGCATCAAACGAACAATGAAATGCGCATAAATCCACTTTACATCATCCAAAAGATCACCACGGTTCATCGTCGGACAGGTCCTAAACTAAAACAACTAAAAACGATAATATTAACAGAGAAGGAGTGTCTTCACCACTTCCTCGTGGGACCTTTGCCCTTCCGGTCGGTGGCGCAGCTGTAGGAGTCCGAGGCAGGTGGTGGATCGTCGGAGTCGGAGCCGTGGTCGTCATTGTCGTCCAAGGCAGAATCGGAGATGACGATCATCTCCTTCATCCGCCGTATTGATTGGTCCTGCTGTCGCTTTGCTTTACCACCCTCGCTGGCTCTACCGCCTCGCGCTCCGAATACTCAACGGCTAGCTGGAGCACCTTGGCGGCTTTCGTCCGGAGCCGGGGAGCGTCCGTCTCCACCGTCGTAAGCGAACGATGATAGACCCAATCAAGGAGCCGTTCCTCCTCGTCGGGAACCGCCGGCAACCCACGGCGGCAGCGAACAGATTGCTCTGCTGTGTCCCACTGACTTGTCCTCTACCTCTCCTGGCAGGCGGCGCACGCCTCCGATTCCGGCATGTGTGTCTACGAAGCCGGCGGAGTGGGCATTAGCACCCACCCCCGCCCTTGCGGAGCAGCGGCCAGCCGGGGAGGTGGACGATGGGCCGATGACACAGACTGAGTAGCCCTCACGGAGCTGCGCGCTGGCTTGGAGGGGCTCTGGCGTTGTGCTACGCCAGCAGGGGAGCGACAACGGTGTAGATCCGGAGTTGCCCCTTGTGTCCAACTTTGATCGCTCCAGCGCAATGCGGAAGGCCAGCTCCTCGTCGACATCGAGCTCGGAGTCGGAGCGGCTGCCAGAGCTCGGCATGCTCACCGAAGACGTCAAATTGGATCAAAATGGGAGAAATTGGAGGAGGGGAGAAGAAGAGACGGAGCCAGAGCGGAGTGAAGTGAGCTAGGGTTTCTAGATTACGTGTTTTTGTGGGAGACGGAGTGCGGTCGGTGGTTGGCTGCCCATCCGCCCTACATTTGTGTTCGATATGATTGCCGACGGACAGCCCGCGCATTTGAGGCCAATTTGAGACGTACGGGTGGGTCGACTTTTTTTGTTAGTCAGTGACTGGTCCGCCCATCCGAGCGTTTGATGCCGGTTTGAGGTGCCAGTCTGTAAGTGTTCTAAGGGGACTAACCTGGCCCAAAGAGCTTTTGGTGAACTGATTCACGGAGAAGTGAATAATTTGGCATAAGTTGATTTCACCAAGAACCTGCCTGAAGCTTTGAGATTGCGCAGGAAGGTAATGTTGGGGCAGTCATTGAAAAACGAGTCTTTGACAAGGACGTGAGTGTCAGAGGCAAAAATTCGGGTACTTTTTTTGGCAGTAAGCGTTGTGTGTAGGGATCTTAATTGGAACTTTTTAGGCGCTTCTGCAATCGTGATCGATGGTTTGGTGATGCCACAGGTGGCCTAATTTGGTGTTTTACCCTTTCGCAAAAGTTAAAGCAGATTTGACCTTGGTTCGACTTTTTTCGGGATGGGATGAATGGCGATAGGTTATACCGGTTGACCGCGAAGGCCCCTAGTGGTAGGCAACTTATCGGCGTTAGCGCAGTGCAGCCCTACCGCCAAACAGGCTGGCGGTAGCCTATGCAACGCTACTGTCGAGGTGCCTGGTGGTAGGCGGGTACAAACGCTGTATTTGATACTTACAATTTTTTTATGGTAAGGCATGCGACCCTACCTCCAAGGGTCTTGGCGGTAGGCAGATATACCCGACGGTAGGAAAAGGGTTAAATCTCGAGAAAAATCGAACCAGGGTAAGATCTGGCTGAACTTTCACAAACGGGTCAAAACACCAAATTTGCCCACCACAGGTTCACGAGGTGTTGGCTTGCAGGGAGGTCCTTTCTTTGGCTCTCAAGTCTCAACCTCCAGGGACTGTTTCCAGGCCGTCAAGATCCTCAAGGACCCAACACCAAACACAAAACTGGATATGTGCATGCATGGCGAAGGATGCACGGCGGGAAATACATGAGTCATCATGCATTGATGGACAGCAAACAATGAGCCAAAAAATATAAATTAAACATGAAGGCGGGGTCTTATTTTATTAATAATGTGAGGAAAGAAAACAAACACAACAGTGATGGAAACACATACACCGGACACACATGACAAGACACAGCTTATGCACGAGAGCTGCTGATGACAAGATACAGCTTGTGCATGGGAGCTGCCGGAAGAAACGGAAACTAAACAAAACATTCACACGCGGCCACAAACCTCAACACGCACGTACTCGCGACCCCGGCCGGCCGTCACGTCCTGGTCATGCATGGCGTCGCCGTGCTAGAGGATCGGGCACTGCGCCGGCTTGTATTCCACGGGGGAGCCGTCTTTCACCCACTGATTGAAGATGATATAGAAATGCCACTGCACCGCCCCGTTCCGCTTTACCAAGAGGTCGACGGAACGGCACTTCCAGTCGCTCCCGACCTCTAGCCACCAGGTTTTGTGAACCTCCAGGCGGAGGCCGCATGGCTTCACGCACGGCCCGCCCTGGATGGTGAACTTGGTCTTACTGCCCACGTCGAACCTGGAACCAGCGGCACTTTGCAGAGTTTTCATGGCGACGCCGCCCACGACCTCCGTGCTGAACACGGTGAACGTCAGATCTGAGTCCGTGCCCGCCCAATTTTCATTGAACGTCGAGGCAACAAACTCGTAGTCACACAGTTGCACCTGGCTGTTGCAGGTGCAGGCTACCGTGGCGGCGACGAGGATGACGAGGGCGAGTTTCGTTGCGGCCATGGTCGTGGTGGCTAGCTAGCTTTGCTCGTAAATAGATGGATGGATGGATGGATGAGTTGCTAGCTACTTGCGCTTGCTCGCCGGCTTTCGATGCATGTTGAGCAGCTAGGTAGCTGCATTTATATAGCTCTTGGCCACGGAGGTCACCGTGCGATTATGCTTCTCCTACACGCCCCGAGCTGACTTTTACCATCTATCACGTTTCTAGCCATTACTACACCACATGAACCTAGTACCTAGCTAGCTAGCTAGCTTGATAGTATTAATCCTATGCACCTAGTTGACAAGCTCAGTACGAGGCGCCGAGCACATTGTGATGGGGTGATTGCTCGAATTTGCTTCTTTCCTATACTGCTTCCGTCCGTGAATAAGTGCACTTCTACGTTTTATTTTAAGTCAAGTCTTAAAATTTTGACTAACTTTATAAAAAAATAGTAGTAGCATACATGACATCAAGTTGGTATATTACAAAAGTACATTTCAAAAAGGATCCAGTGATACTAATTTAGTGTCATACATGCTGCTACTTTTCCTTATGAAGTTGATCAAAATTTTAAAACTTTGATTTAGGACAAAAGTTAGATGTACACTAACTCGTGGACGGAGCAAGTAGATATTAGAGTTTTTTTTCTATTACATGTAGAGTGTGTTGGAGTCCGTAGGATTAAACCTTGTCCAAAACAGTGAGGTCAAATATGGTGTCATCCTAGAACTTGATGTAAGCGCTGAGGTCATCCTAGGACATGAGGTCACACTACTGGAATCTCGGATATCGCCTAGTTCTATGGCTTCGCTGAGTTCAATTCATCGGGAGCTCGACGGGGTAATGTGTCTACCAAGTTTCTTGATAATTGGACTTGACAGTACCGCGTAACTCACCAAACTTCGACGTTTGCCTAGTGCCAGGAGAAAGGGACTCGGCGAAAGAAAGAAACTCGGCAGTGTAGCACATTAGCGGAGTTCCGCCCGAAATAAACTTGCCGGTGCCTGATAGGCGGACCCACCAACGACCAGGCGATGGAAACATGACAGCGGTCAAAGTTTGTCGGGTTTCTACTATACCGTAAACTCGACAATCTTTTTACCTTTATCTTTTTTCCATACGGAATTCCATGGGTCAAGTCTATCTCGAGCATTTCAGCAGAACACTTAGCAAACAGCTAATGGGGGCCACGGTGCCGGCCACAGCAGGCGCTACACCGCCGGACGTCGCGGCCGTTAATGGTGTTCCGACTAGAAGGGCTCTCACCACAGGAGGCGCTAAAACGGAAAATGTCCAAACAAACCTTGAATTTGTAGACGAAAGATAAATAGAACCTTAAACTTTGAATCCCGAAAATTGGCACTCTAAACTTGTCAATCCCGGTCTATTTCGGACCCTAAACCTGTTTGGCAGATTGGGAATACTACAATCCAGGCCGGGATAACATGCTACTCTCACTAACGACTAGGGTCCGCGTGTCATATCCATCGCCTTTCCATGTTTTCGCAGCCGTCGAACTGGCGCTCGTGGAGGCGCTAGGTAGTGGAGGCCGATAAGTGTGCTCGTATAGGTCCCAGCATGTGTCGTGCCGTCGGCCATGCGCGTAGGTCCAAGAAGCCAAAGCCAAGTTCTGGACTCGGCGCGTCCACTGAACGGCCGCTCCCTGTCGCCGGTTCCTTCAAGTGCTGGCGCCGCTCAACTTGCACAGATCGATCAAGCTAGTGGCGTGCAACTTGTTACGTACATGAGCTAGCTCCTGTCTCCTGAATAATCCATCCACCTGCTTGCCTAGCTCCGAGCTTCCATTGCTCTCACGGAGCACTTCGAGCACGCGCCTGTACATATTTCTGTGGCCCACCGCACCACATAGTGGCGAAAGATGTGATTGCCGAGGGACTGGAGCACCAAGCCGAGCAGGCCCGTGTAGCCATTGTACGTGTGTGCTGCGTCGTTCACCTCCAGCCGGCCATCGCCATGAGGGAGGTCGTTGGCACGTAGTCCGCCGCATTGACCCAGCGGCTCGTGCGGGCCACCTCCAGGCATCCCGGGCCACCCCTTGACAGCTTCGGCTCTTCCTCTCATGTTGCATCACCAGTGCTGGCGCCGGCCACGTCGTCCTCTATATGGACCTCCATGGATGCCCCTGCACCATGCCGACAAAAAAGACGCTAAAACCGGGAGCCCTACATCCGCGCCTCATAGTGGTACAGCCGTAGGCTCTGATTTCATGAGAGACGGGAAACTGCGTTGGCGTCCAGCGACACGATGGTCGGGAGAGAAAAAAATGGGAGAAAGAAGGTTGAAGATAGACATTGACAAGTGGGTCAGTGCTGTCCGTGAGAGTAGCAATTTGTGGGTTTATTTTCTGGCCTGGAAAACAGGCACAGGGTTTAGAATAGACCGGGATCGACAAATTCAGAGTGCCAATTTCCGGGATTCAAAGTTCTGGATTTGATTTATCTTTCGTCTCTCCAAGTTCAAGGTTTATTTTAGTCCTTTTCCCGCTAAAACTAATGAAATAAAACGCAAGTGTATCCTCAATTTACTCTTTGAAAACTCTTCAAAAATATGAAGCGTATAAAACATCAAAAATACAGATTTAGTTAAAAGAATATCATTTAAAAAAGTGAAGAATCAATTATATTGGTATGCTCTAAGAGCCCAACACATATACCGCGTCCATGAGATCACAAAACTTAGTGCAATGAATTGATTTATGATTTACTTGCATGAACCTACCAGAGACTGAGCGAAGTTATTGCATGAAGAATGAGCTACCGATTCCTCGCCATGCGTTCGTACTATACCATCGCTCCAACATGGACCTGCCACGCGAGAATCCATGCATGTGATCAATCCACGACCTGGACCTGGTCGTGCCTGCATGGTATGGGTGCAGAGGGGCGTCCCGCGAAGTACCGCAAAAGTGCCCAGCTAGTACAAAATACTCTAACGCACTCTGATCCAGCTAAAATAAAATTTTCTCATTTTGAACTGGAACCTCTTCGATCCATCTGTCATCACCACTGGTGTATATTCTTACACTGTATGCACGTTGCGCGATCGTGTGATTCAACGGCACCTTGCCTGCCGGATGGAGAGTTGAAACTTGAAACGGTCTTGCCACACGATATTTTTGCATGATGTATAGATTTTTCTTTTTTTGCGAGATTACATGTATAGACTTTGCACCACGGAGCAGTGCCCGAGGTCAAGTGGTCAACTACGTACAAGGAGCAGGGGAAGTACGTAGTACTACCTCCGTCCGGATTTATTGGTCCTCATTGTATTTCGTGTCAAATTTTGATCATAGATTAAACTAACAAAATGTTCATGTATGTTTAAAAAATCATATCTTTGAAAACTATGTTCAAATACGAATACAACTATATAATTTTTGTTGACATGCATTAACATTTTATTAGTTAAATCTTTAGTCAAAATTTGGCACAAACTATAAAGAAGGCCTATAAACCAGGACGGAGGTAGTACTACATATTTGCTCTATAGATAGACTTGTCACCGCTCGCCGCACAGCGCCCAAGGTCAAGAGATCGACTGGAATCAGAAGCGTAAATAGGAGTACAAGTGGCCAAATTAAACTTGTGAAGATTCAAAACTGCCGTGGCTAAGAGAAGCATGCTCCGAGTTCAGTCTGTTCTATCATTCAAACTGCAGTAGATAGCTGGAGGGGTTGTTTACTAGAACGACCCATCGCTCGCTGTGCTTGGGGACAAGTGGACGAGAATCTAACCGAGCATATATATGGTTATGAACAAATCGGATGATCCAAGCTTGGCTTTTCGCAATGAAGGAATCATTTATCACATGTGACGCAAGTATTTGTTGCCCTCACTGTCAAGCAATTGATGATTGGGAATTCCAGAATCCAATATCTACTTTCGCCTTTAATAGTAGGTACATAACTGTCAGGACCCCGACTCAATGCCACATCGATCTAGCATGTAACACCTCATATCACTTTGCGGCCTCACGCACGGTATTCCCACGGGTGTCGCCTTACCTTTGCCCGGGACCGTTTGCGTCTTTTGACACACGTATATGATAATGTCGCTAGCATCCATATGATAAGGAGCCCAGGCTGACATGACTAGTCGTAAACCCAAAGTGGCACAAACTTACAGGGACAGGCATCCATGACCCAGCATCGAACGTGTCGGTCATCAGCGAGTGAATCCAGGCTGTAGCACTGGGCTAGCAGGACTCCGGTGAACCGGGCTGTAGCAGGCTAACAGGACTCCGGTATTCTTCGAGTGACATTTCCCCGAAGGGACAGACACAGGAACGAAGAAGGACACGTACCGGCCAGCTTAAGTGTCCCGGAGTAGTAGCAAGCTACCATGGCTCAGTGGAAACACTATGAGACATTTCCCGGTAAGAGAGGCTACTAAGGATAAACAACTAGATAGTCAGATCCCACACATACCAAGCATTTCAATAACATACACACAATATGCTCGATATGTGCAAATACAACATGGCATCACAACATGACTCTACAACTCAAGTATTTTATTCAATAGGCTCCGAGGAGCGAGATATTACAAACATGGGTCTCACGACCCAACATTCAGAGCATACAAGTCAAAACACAAGCGGAAGCTTAACATGTCTGAGTACAGACATCTATAAATGAAAAAGGCTGAGAAGCCTGACTATCTACCAGATCCTGCCGAGGGCACAAGATCGTAGCTGAGGTAACAAGCTAAACGTCGAAGTCCACGCGGAACTACTAGTGAGACGGAAGTCTTTGCAAAAACGTAAAATAGGCAAACGTGAGTACAAATGTACCCAGCAAGACTTACATCAGAACTATCTACATATGCATCATTCTCAACAAAGGGATGGTGGGGTTTAACTGCAGCAAGCCAGCTTTGACTCAGTGGCTATCCTGAACTACGACTGCAAGTAACTCTTTTGGGGTGGCGCACACGAGTCCACATATTCACCATATCAATACACCACTATGGATCCGCTCCCGTCTCCCTACGAGAACGCCATCCATAGCACTCACGCTTATCTTGCGTATTTTAGAGTATCCACTTTCACTTGTCTATGAACTGTACAGGCAACCCAGAAGTCCTTTACCGCGGACACGGCTATTCGAATAGATCATATTAACCCTGCAGGGGTATACTTCTTCACACATGCTCTCGCCACTTATCGCCATGTACACGACGTGTATCTCGGCAACCTTCAAGCGGAAGCCTGGCGAGGGAGTCGGCCACGACCTGACTAACCACACAAGTCTCTAGTCCAGGTTTATCGCCTATTCGGGTTCCATCCGCAAGGAGATCCGGCCGGGGTGTCGCTCATGGCCCCAAACGATGTGTGCAGGGTTCCCAAGTCCACCATCCGGGTGCCACTTGGTACACCGGGCCACTGTGCCTAGTCTGTCCCAAGCCCACCTGTACCGGGTGCCACTTGGTAGACTACTAACACTACCTACAAACACCAGAAACTAGTTGCAACTCCTGGACAGAGATCGAGTCGGTTAATAAGTCGAGAGAGTCAATTAAGGATCCCAATGTGTGGTAGTAGCTGTTCATGGATCACAAACACAGAACTCAGTTCCTGAGGACGGCTGCAATGAGACAACCCACCATGTACTCCTACATGACCTCTCACCGCTACCTTTACCAAATCGTGTTCACACACACTTAGCTCTCAGCAGTAGGACATGTTCACCACATTCCAATTCATCCCCGATGAATCAGACCTGACTCAACTCTAAGCAATAGCAGGCATGACAAACAAGCATGAATGAGTAGGCACATCAGGGCTCAAACAACTCCTACTCATGCTAGTGGGTTTCATCTATTTACTGTGGCAATGATAGGTCATGCAGAGGATAAGGGGTTCAACTACCGCAGCAAGTAACAGATGAATCGTTGTTGTCCTAATGCAGTAAAAGAGAGCAGGAGCGAGAGAGTGTGATTGTATCGGAATGAACAAGGGGGTTTTGCTTGCCTGGCACTTCTAAAGATAGTATAGTTTCTTCATCGGTGTCATCAAACTCATCGTTGGAACACGTCTATCGAGAGGGAACAACCACCGACAAACAAAGAAGAAACACAATCAATGCAATGCACAATATGATGCATGATCATGACATGGCAATATGCTGTGATTTGGGCTAATGCAGCTAAGAACAGAAAGGTTTGAGCTTATTTGAACCAAAGATTCAAATTCAAACTCAAACTATGAATTCATAAAGTGCATTATCATGTTTTGATAAGAACATCAAGTTTAAGTTGCTTAAACATGCATGAAACCAGTGCAGATGGATAGATTGGATTTTTCTGATCATTTTCCATATATAAATCTTTTAAATCTGAGCTATAGATTATTTTCTATGATTTTTAGAAGTTTTAACTATTTTCTGGAATTTCCTGAAAAAGAATAAATCCAGAAAATGATTTACTGCGTCAGCATGACGTCACTGTGATGTCAGCATGTCAACATCAGCGGTCTAGGTCAAACCTGACCAGTGGGGTCCACTGGTCAGTGACATAGTGTTGTTCAGTGTCAATGACAGGTGGGGCCTGGTCAACGGCCACTTCGGCCGGGTCAATCCCGCCGGCGTTGAGTCGCCGACGAGGCCGAGACGGCGGAGGGGCTCGGATATTTCCCTCCGACGACCAAATTAGCGGCCGAGACCACCTACAGAGAGCTGGCACTCTCGCGCATCCATTGGAGCAAGCGAGAGAGGCTGCGGTGAAGTGAGCTCGCCGGAGTCGAGCTCGGGGCGGCGGCCGGAGCTCGGGCAACGACGGGTTCGGCGCTACGGTGCAAGGCAGGGGGAGCTAGTGGGCGTTACGGACTCCTGGTGGTGCGCTGAGTGCAACGGTGAGCTTGGCTTCGAGCCACTGTGGCTCTAGCCACGACGGCACCATGGCCGGCGGCGGGGAGATTTCGGGCGCGGTGGAGACGGCGGCTACGGAGGCCAAACGAGCACGGGAGCTAGGGGGAGAGGAAGAGGAGCTCACAGCGGGGTCGGAGAGGGGGTCAGCTAGCTCGGGGAGGCCCAGTGGACGACGAATCGGCGGCGACGATCTCCGGTGACCCGAGGAGGAAGAAGGGGTCAGGGACGGGGCTTCGGGGGTATTCTAGTCGCGTGGCTCGGTGAGGGGGTTGGTGACGAGGCGCAGGAGCTCGGGAGCAGCTTGGGGCATCGTCGGGACGGCGGTGGTCGCGGCAACGACGAACGGCGGCGGTGGGCATGTTCGGTGGCATCGTAGGGAGAGAGCAGAGGAGGGAGAGAGGTCCAGGGAGAGAGGAGAGGGGTGCAGGGGGTGCTGGGCGTCTCCATGGCGCGTCTGGAGGATTCGGGGTGGAGGAAGCAGGCAGGGAGCTGGCCACGGCGATCGCGCGCGCGGTGACACGCCTCTGCCTACTGGCAGAGGTTGAAGGTGACCGCTTCGCCCTGGTGGGCTAGGCCTCAGCTACAGTGCTGGGCTAGCTGGGCTGCCAGGTGAGCGCCAGGTAAGTTCTCTCTCTCTCTTTCTCTCTCTCTCTTTTATTTTAGTTTTTCTATTTCTGTTATTTTGTTTTGGTTTAGTTTGGAAACTAATCCATTTTAAAACTTTCTGTAAATTTTTATGTGAGCTCAGAGAGCTAGTCCAAGGTCACATGCAAACTTACAAAATATTTGAACATTATTTCTTATATAGCAGAAATAATTCCAACCCAAATATATTATTGATTTAAATCAAAGACCCAAAATAAATTATTTCTGTGACTCTGAAAATATTGGTTTGAATTTTACCTCACGCCAATATTTTCACAGAATAACAGGAACATTTTCTTGGACTCATTTGATGAGACTTAAATGTTGGTTATTTTTAGAGGTTTTCTGAGGCTTTTGAAAATTCCTCAATTCAAGTTTCATTTGAATTTAAACATGATGCTCACATGGAAGGGCTAGCCTAGTGCATACCAGAACTAGGGATGTGACAGCTCACCCCTACTAAATAAGAATCTCGTCCCGAGATTCAAGCATAGGGTAAGATGAAGGGGGATCGCAAACTAACGTAATCTTCACGATCCAGGTGGCACTTCAAAGAGCGTTGACTCGATCACCATCATTGTCTCGATGTCTTCCTCTGAGAACTCCAACTAACATGACAAGAAGAGGAAAGGAAAACTCTAGAAGAATCGATCTTCTCAAAGACCGAACAACTCAGGATCAGCTCATGGGGTGAGATATAAACATCTCTTGAGCTGAGACACGAGACACACATTCAGAGGGATGGGGTGTAGCAGATGATGAAGGTTCACTAGGTAGACAACAATTCCACACTTAAGAAGGTGGTAATCGGTTGTCAACGTAGCGAGGAGTTGAGTTACCATGATACCACAACAAGACACCTTAGGGATGGTGACTCGTAGATATATCCCCTTAAGTGGCAGAAAGAATTACCTTTGATTCATAGATCATTGAAACTCTTTTATACCAGCCTAAGGCAAATCACAATCGATCATTTGAACGAATTCGAAAGAATGGCATACTCAGTTTGGGAAGGAAACTAGAGTTATAAGACAACTCGACAAACGGAAGGCACATTCCAATTGATACCGAGGATATAACCTAGTGTCTGAGCATGCCCTGAAAAACTTGAGCATTTCCATATTCATCAGGGTCTTACCAACATCCATGCTGAGGATCCTGGTGACACATCATACTACCATGATGAATAGTGGTGGTCGATGCAGATGCAAAGGAAGATAACACCTTCTCAGATTTCACCTTAGCGATGCCAAGGAACAAAACCTGGATGATCGACCGAGAGACATTTAGCACTCCGCTTCTAATGTTCTCCTTGATGTACCAGCATAATCCATTCATAGATATGGTTTGATATCTAGAACATCAAGTAAAGGTCGGACTTCGGGAGCTCAAGAATCCATAAGGAACAACTAGGGAGTAAATCCTACGAAATCCTTATGGGGAGGTGGCCAACTTCCTCAAACAAGATACTACAATAATAGGTCTTACGGTTGGGTGTGTTGGCCATGACATCCACTATACCGGTTACGTTGAGACCAATATTATAGTTCTTGGGAAACGTTCCAACCATTATATCTGTCTGAGATTCAGATCTGGTTGGTGTTAGGATATTCCAGACTCATCAAGTCTAGGAAGGAAAATGAAAGTTTGCAACACAAATCGACGAGACAGCGTTGCAAGATTCTCGGGGAATGAACTGCGATAGCAAGCTCCAAAACATGAGTTGGTTCTGCTACAAACCTGTGAACACACTGTCCAAGACAAGCATGACCACGTAGTAGTCTTATAATAAAAACACTACCGAGTTCAGGTTGGGAAACCATCATCGAGGATATCGAGGTCTTGTGCATTACCATGGATTAGCACTCAACTCCTTTTCCTAGAACAAATCAGTCAGTGGCTTGGTGTGCTAGGGACACATATAGAGTGGAGGTAGCGAGCATGTCAAACCATAGCATACTTCGCACGTGCATGACTGACTTGGGAGGGTACCAGAGGAAACAAAAACAATCTTTCTCAAGCTCACGGCGGCAACTTGCACCAGATGCACGTGAATCAAGAAGTCAGTTCTTTCATCCAACATATGCTTTATGAACGGGACATGAAGACATTGCTTATAAAGTTTCCAACACTAGCTTAATGTTCAACAAAATCATGGAGGGAATAAGGATGTTGTCGATGGGCTCAACAACAATTCATCCAGGTCTCCATATAAGAGGAATTCCATAGTTAAGTGAACACGGTGATAGCATTGGTCAGAACAAAAGATATAACGGTGTATGCTCGAGGAAAATCCACGAGTAAAACAACATTACGAACATCGTTGGTTCTGATTTGATTTGAGGATAGCCCACACTCAAATCAATGTTTTGGCAAGACAATAGGTCCAGCAACTGGTCACAAGGATCAATCGATGAAGATATCATCTTTCTTCAACACACATACAAGATATCCCTTTTAAATGAACTAAATCGGACAAGCTTCCATCTTCCAACTCTCCAAGTTGTTGTTCAGCTTAACCAACTAGCTCAGGGGTACCCAACACAGATTCTTGGAGAAAGGGTGGTTTACAAGTAAACCAACATGATCACGAACTTAACATAGCGGTCAAGTGACGACCTGGTGATGCTTCCGAGAAGATATTCGGAAAATCACGAACCACCGATATGTTACTAAGCTCGAGAACAATCTTGCTTTTCAGGGCAAGACGATATGATCAATAGAGCGAAGATTTGAAATAATCCTAACTCATTGATCGAGGGGTGCACCGGACATAAGGACTAGGTAGCACAATCTAACTTAGAATGATGATTCAAGAACCAGCACGCTAAGAATGAAATTATTGTCCTTTAACTACCAAGCAACAGAGTTGCTAGGAGTATAGATTTCACACATCACGATTCACTTGTCGGCGTTCCGGTTATAATAACACGGAACCGAGGAATGCATAATGAGGGCGAGAAGTATCACTGCATCAAGAATTCACAAGAGCTGGTGCAATTCTCATGAAAATCCTGACATAAAGGGGGTAATACTCCAGGGTAGAACAGAATCAAAGCTGGATTGGCATTTTGATCTGTGGAGTACAACTGCTTTGACCCAATCCTGGATATGGATGGGGTTCTGGAGTTTGTTTCTCCTAGTCATTCCGGAATAGAATGGCTTGACGGACCACAAGAGTAATAGGCATCGATGAACGAATGCACGCACTTGACTATCAATTGATAGACGAGGGTCACAAGACGACTAAGGGGGACAACTCAAAAGAACATACGATTTTCTGAGTTGTGGACGCATAGATTAGTATGTCGAACTAAGTTCAACAGGTTTCTTCCGGATAACCCATGCAGAAAGGTAGAATTGGTGGAGTATCAACATAGAAGCGAGAACTCGTCAAGAGCACTCTGGTTGTGATCTTTCGGTTCAACGAGGAACTTCCGCCATAAGAAGTTCATGGTATTTGGAAGAAGGAAATACCACGGACCTCGAGGACTATCGCAAGGGTTACTAATAACCTAAAGGAACTAGCAATCACTATCAACATGAAGTAAGTAGTGTGAATCTCGGGTTCAGAAACCCAGGAATAGAATGCCTACTAACTAAATGGCATCACATGATGCTTTCGAGAATGATGGCCAAAATCATCACACTGGGAACACAAAGCATGGCTAGATTACTAGGTGATCCTCTAAGACACCTAGGGTCATAATAATAACTCCAACATATATGTCGAGGCAATAGAGTACCTCAACACACCGATTAGTGTGCTAATCTGGCACAAAGAACATTGAAAACAGAGGAAGAGGATTTGCAAATGCATCGGATTGTTTAGAAACCTGGGATGACTCGGACAACATAACGGCTGCAAATGCTTAAAATGATTTACATCTTTCAAAATGGTGGCATAACCACTCAGAAGCACAATATCAAGGTTCCGAGACCAACTATGAATACACACAGGTAGTAGAAACTGAACTGAGGCTTAAATCCAACAATCTTACAAGTCTACGGATTAGTAACACGTGATCCTAATAGAAAGAAGAGATAGCCTAGTTCCTTAACCCCGTAGGAAAGATAAGATGACTCGGATCAGAAGGCATAAGGTAAAGGAGCAAAAAGAGCCTTATGTTCCATCCCACAATCAATTCCCTTATATAACTAAAGAATTTCAAGACTCAACTTCGACCAGTTTGGCTTGGTAATCCTACAGGCAGTCAAGCTCTGATACCAAAGCTGTCAGGACCCCGACTCAATGCCACATCGATCTAGCATGTAACACCTCATATCACTTTGCGGCCTCACACACGGTATTCCCACGGGTGTCGCCTTACCTTTGCCCAGGACCGTTTGCGCCTTTTGGCACACGTATATGATAGTGTCGCTAGCATCCATATGATAGGGAGCCCGGGCTGACATGGCTAGTCGTAAACCCAAAGTGGCACAAACTTACAGGGACAGGCATCCATGACCCAGCATCGAACGTGTCGGTCATCAGCGAGTGAATCCAGGCTGTAGCACTGGGCTAGCAGGACTCCCGTGAACCGGGCTGTAGCAGGCTAACAGGACTCCGGTATTCATCGCGTGACATTTGCCCGAAGGGACAGACACAAGAACGAAGAAGGACACATGCTGGCCAGCCTAAGTGTTCCGGAGCAGTAGCAAGCTACCATGGCTCAGTGGAAACACTAGGAGACATTTCCCGGTAAGAGAGGCTACTAAGGATAAACAACTAGATAGTCAGATCCAACACATACCAAGCATTTCAATAACATACACACAATATACTCGATATGTGCAAATACAACATGGCATCACAACATGACTCTACAACTCAAGTATTTTATTCAATAGGCTCCGAGGAGCGAGATATTACAAACATGGGTCTCACGGCCCAACATTCAGAGCATACAAGTCAAAACACAAGCGGAAGCTTAACATGTCTGAGTACAGACATCTATAAATGAAAAAGGCTGAGAAGCCTGACTATCTACCAGATCCTGTCGAAGGCACAAGATCGTAGCTGAGGTAATAAGCTAAACGTCGAAGTCCACGCGGAACTACTAGTGAGATGGAAGCTCTGCAAAAACGTAAAATAGGCAAACGTGAGTACAAATGTACCCAGCAAGACTTACATCAGAACTATCTACATATGCATCATTATCAACAAAAGGATGGTGGGGTTTAACTGCAGCAAGCCAGCTTTGACTCAGTGGCTATCCTGAACTACGACTGCAAGTAACTCTTTTGGGGTGGCGCACACGAGTCCACATATTCACCATATCAATACACCACTATGGATCCGCTCCCGTCTCCCTACGAGAACGCCATCCATAGCACTCACGCTTATCTTGCATATTTTAGAGTATCTACTTTCACTTGTCTATGAACTGTACAGGCAACCCAGAAGTCCTTTACCGCGGACACGGCTATTCGAATAGATCATATTAACCCTGCAGGGGTGTACTTCTTCACACACGCTCTCGCCACTTACTGCCATGTACACGACGTGTGTCTTTCCAACCTTCAAGCGGAAGCCTGGCGAGGGAGTCGGCCACGACCTGACTAACCACACAAGTCTCTAGTCCAGGTTTATCGCCTATTCGGGTTCCATCCACAAGGAGATCCGGCCGGGGTGTCGCTCACGGCCCCAAACGATGTGTGCAGGGTTCCCAAGTCCACCATCCGGGTGCCACTTGGTACACCGGGCCACTGTGCCTAGTCTGTCCCAAGCCCACCTGTACCGGGTGCCACTTGGTAGACTACTAACACTACCTACAAACACCAGAAACTAGTTGCAACTCCTGGACAGAGATCGAGTCGGTTAATAAGTCGAGAGAGTCAATTAAGGATCCCAATGTGTGGTAGTAGCTGTTCATGGATCACAAACACAGAACTCAGTTCTTGAGGACGGCTGCAATGAGACAACCCACCATGTACTCCTACATGGCCTCTCACCGCTACCTTTACCAAATCATGTTCACACACACTTAGCTCTCAGAAGTAGGACATGTTCACCACATTCCAATTCATCCCCGATGAATCAGACCTAACTCAACTCTAAGCAATAGCAGGCATGACAAACAAGCATGAATGAGTAGGCACATCAGGGCTCAAACAACTCCTACTCATGCTAGTGGGTTTCATCTATTTACTATGGCAATGACAGGTCATGCAGAGGATAACGGGTTCAACTACCGCAGCAAGTAATAGATGAATCGTTGTTGTCCTAATGCAGTAAAAGAGAGCAGGTGCAAGAGAGTGGGATTGTATCGGAATGAACAAGGGGGTTTTGCTTGCCTGGCACTTCTGAAGATAGTATATTTTCTTCATCGGTGTCATCAAACTCATCGTCGGAACACGTCTATCGAGAGGGAACAACCACCGACAAACAAAGAAGAAACACAATCAATGCAATGCACAATATGATGCATGATCATGACATGGCAATATGCTGTGATTTGGGCTAATGCAGCTAAGAACAGAAAGGTTTGAGCTTATTTAAACCAAAGATTCAAATTCAAACTCAAACTATGAATTCATAAAGTGCATTATCATGTTTTGATAAGAACATCAAGTTTAAGTTGCTTAAACATGCATGAAACCAGTGCAGATGGATAGATTGGATTTTTCTGATCATTTTCCATATATAAATCTTTTAAATCTGAGCTATAGATTATTTTCTATGATTTTTAGAAGTTTTAACTATTTTCTGGAATTTCCTGAAAAAGAATAAATCTAGAAAATGATTTACTGCATCAGCATGATGTCACCGTGATGTCAGCATGTCAACATCAGCGGTCTAGGTCAAACCTGACCAGTGGGGTCCACTGGTCAGTGACATAGTGCTGTTCAGTGTCAATGACAGGTGGGGCCTGGTCAAGGGCCACGTCAGCCGGATCAATCCCGCCGGCGTTGAGTCGCCGGCGAGGCCGAGACGGCGGAGGGGCTCGGATTTCCCTCCGACGACCAAATTAGCGGCCGGGACCACCTACAGAGAGCTGGCACTCTCGCGCATCCATTGGAGCAAGCGAGAGAGGCTGCGGTGAAGTGAGCTCACCGGAGTCGAGCTCGGGGCGCGGCCGGAGGTCGGGCAATGACGGGTTCGGCGCTACGGTGCAAGGCAGGGGGAGCTAGTGGGCGCTACGGACTCCTGGTGGTGCGCTGAGTGCAACGATGAGCTTGGCTTCGAGCCACTGTGGCTCTAGCCACGACGGCGCCATGGCCGGCGGCGGGGAGCTTTCGGGCGCGGTGGAGACGGCGGCTACGGAGGCCAAACGAGCACGGGAGCTAGGGGGAGAGGAAGAGGAGCTCACAGCGGGGTCGGAGAGGGGGTCAGCTAGCTCAGGGAGGCCCTGTGGACGACGAATCGGCGGCGACGATCTCCGGTGACCAGAGGAGGAAGAAGGGGTCGGGGACGGCGCTTTGGGGGTCTTCCAGTCACGTGGCTCGGTGAGGGGGTTGGTGACGAGGCGCAGGAGCTCGGGAGCAGCTCGGGGCATCGTCGGGACGGCGGTGGTCGCGGCAACGGCGAACGGCGGCGGTGGGCGTGTTCGGTGGCGTCGTAGGGAGAGAGCAGAGGAGGGAGAGAGGTCCAGGGAGAGAGGAGAGGGGTGCAGGGGGTGCTGGGCGTCTCCGTGGCGCGTCTGGAGGAGTCGGGGTGGAGGAAGCAGGCAAGGAGCTGGCCACGGCGATCGCGCGCGCGGCGACACGCCTCTGCCTACTGGCAGAGGTTGAAGGCGACCGCTTCGCCCTGGTGGGCTGGGCCTCAGCTACAGTGTTGGGCCGGCTGGGCTGCCAGGTGAGCGCCAGGTAAGTTCTCTCTCTCTCTCTCTCTCTCTCTCTCTCTTATTTTAGTTTTTCTATTTCTGTTATTTTGTTTTGGTTTAGTTTGGAAACTAATCCATTTTAAAACTTTTTGTAAATTTTTATGTGAGCTCAGAGAGCTAGTCCAAGGTCACATGCAAACTTACAAAATATTTGAACATTATTTCTTATATAGCAGAAATAATTCCAACCCAAATATATTATTGATTTAAATCAAAGACCCAAAATAAGTTATTTCTGTGGCTCTGAAAATATTGGTTTGAATTTTACCTCACGCCAATATTTTCACAGAATAACAGGAACATTTTCTTGGACTCATTTGATGAGATTTAAATGTTGGTTATTTTTAGAGGGTTTTTTGAGGCTTTTGAAAATTCCTCAATTCAAGTTTTATTTGAATTTAAACATGATGCTCACATGGAAGGGCTAGCCTAGTGCATACCAGAACTAGGGATGTGACAATAACGAAACTAGAGTTAGTTATGTCAAAGTCAGGCACGAGCAGCAGATCACTGTGGTCAAGCAATCCCTAGGGTTGGCTGCCACCAGAAGCGTGCTCAGTTAAAACTAATGTTTAGATAAAAGGCATAATTTTCGTCCGACTTTAAATTAATAAAACCGCTGAACTTTGCCGCAGAGTTGTAGCAGACCTGATGCAAATAGCAGGCGACGCCCTACCCTCTTGCTCCGGATAGAGGAGCGTCGACCCAGCCAGAAAATCAGAAGGGGCCAGGTAACCCGTCAGCGTAGTCACGTGTAAAAGGGGAGACACACCAGAACATCAACCGCCAGAAGCGAGGTTGTTCCAAGATATGATCCAATCCAGCTCGAGCAAGCAACATGAACAGAGGAGACCTGCACTCACCAACGACGACCTCAACAGAGTTATGACGCAGAAGTGTCACAGTAGCCAACTCCGCAAGCACAGACATGGCTTTTACCCGGTGCTTCTTTTGTCCATGAACGTCAAATTTCAAAATTGGAAGTCCATAGCTTACTTTAGGGTTCCACTTCTTTAGATTGTGATATACATGTTTTGTTCTTGTCTCCATCTGAGATTGCTTGTATGCCCATGGACATCGCTCCTGAATAAAGCTACCTGGAAATCTCAAACAGAAAAAAAACTATGGAAATTGTAGTCTGGGATCAAAGCAGTTGAGCACAGGCCTGAACCAAGCTATCATCCCTATGATTAATTAAGGCATTGGTTTTCTCCTCGGGTTGGCGATAATATTGAAGTCCCCAACAAGTTCCCAAGAACCCGAGTGAAGATCATGCACATCTTTTAGCTGCAGCCTGGAAGAACATAATCTTGCCAGGAGGTAACGAGGCAGTCTGTGAAAGATATTCCGAAGGTTCAAAATGAAGCACTCAATGAGAAGTATCTTGCGCTGCCATGGGACGTGGGGTGTGACAAAAGAAAGTTTTTGCTCATTTAAAAGATAGATGTTGGGAGAGGGTGCAAGGGTGGATGGAAAAATTGCTTGCAAGCAGTGGGAAGGAAATTTTGATAAAATCTATTATTCAAGCAATGCCCGTATTTGATGTCGGTTATCAAGCTTACTAGGGGCTTGTGTCAGCACATAACTTTCATGGTCCGCAAGTTTTATTGGGGCCGCAAGAATGGAAAGGAAGACGGCGTGGGTACCATGCACTAAAGGAATAGTGCTCTACAACGTCGCTAATAGCACGCTATAGTGTGTAGAGAATTGTCTCGCTAAATAAATCAGTATACAATGTCTCATTAATAGCGCACTATCAAAATTTAAGGGGCTGCGTTATTTTGTATAGCGTGCTATTATTTTCCTTGATATCATGGGACAATATGACCATGCCAAAAAGTAGCGCGTACCCCTTCGTCCTCCTCCTGGCGAGCAGGAGGGAACAGGCGGGTAGGGTTTTGCCTCCCGCCAGCACCGCCGCCGATCTGCCTCGTCTCCTGTGGTCTTAGGGCATGGGGGCGTGGTGGATCTTGGCCATTGTCGGTAGGAGGGCTTCGTTTTTATATGTTTCTTTGAGTCTTGCTAGGGTTTGTGTCCTGTTCAGAAAGACGAGACGGCGGTGGCTCTCTGAAGATGGAATAAGATTCTCCCTGCCCAGCCCCCGTCCTGGTAGTGCGTCT
Source organism: Triticum aestivum (assembly GCF_018294505.1). NCBI lineage: Eukaryota > Viridiplantae > Streptophyta > Magnoliopsida > Poales > Poaceae > Triticum > Triticum aestivum. The sequence goes on along the minus strand of NC_057795.1, from coordinate 630,930,969 downwards.
AACATCATTGGAGGGCGTGTGGAGGTGTGTCTCCGACGGATCTCGCAGGATTCGGCCGGTGGTTGTCTTTGGTGGATCTTCTTGGATCCGGTCTACGTTCGTCCACTTCGGTGTGTCTTTAAGTTGGATCCTTCCGATCTATGCTTATCTTCATCGGTGGCGGTTGCTGTTCTAGCGCGCTGATCCTACGGGGCCTTAGCACGACGACTTCCCAACTGTCTACTACAACAAGTTTTGCCTGGCTACGGCGAGGGGGAATGATGAAGGCGGCGCGCCTTTGGCTCGCTTCAGTGCTTGTAGTCGTTGTTAGGTGGTCTATGAATCTGAATGTAATTTTTATTATTTCTAGTGTTTGTTGTACTGCCATGATTGATGATGAATAGATCAAAAAAATTCCTGCAAAAAAAAACTTACCATGCCAAAATATAAAGGGGGCCTAGGCTTTTGGGCTTTGGAAATTTTCAACTTGGCACTTCTTGCACGCTAAGCAGGGGGCTGCTCCAGTAGCAAGACTCGTAAATGCGTGCATGGTCAAGGCTATATATTATCCTGAGTTTGATCTTCTCTCCGCCATCATGGGCATCTGCCTATCGCAGGTTTGGAGATCATTTTTCTGGGGTCAAGATGTCATGAAACTCGGCTTGGTGCGGAGGATAGGGGATGGCAGAATCCGGAAAATGCTTGGAATGATAATTGGCTGCAAAGAGATCACATGCTCCGACCGGTATGTGCGATTCTAATGACCTTCCTCAAATGGTTGCAAACTTTATTGTTAGAGCGACGAGAGCATGGAATACTAGTGCACTGGCCGCAAACTTCGTCCCCATGGACACTAAAACAGTGTGTCAAATTCCGTTGGACATGTGAATCAATCGCATTGCTGGGCATGGCACTACGAGAAAAATGATGTTCTCACGGTTCGGTCTGCCTATAAACTATTAAATGCATGGCATTTGGCGCAATCGTCCCTGCTGACTGGCGCCGAGCGAGGGCGCGCATAGATTGCGCCCACTCTGGTGTGTGCTATCTACAGTACTGCCAATCAATTGCGGAGGACCAGGTAGGGCAAGGCAGAGTGGCCGCTCTACCTTAAATTATGACAAAAATTAACTTACATTTATTCTGAAAAGGAGGATAAGCCCGGGACTCTACATTAAACAATGCGCAAAGCCATATATTATTAAAAAATGCAAAAATCCAGCAACCAAACAATTTCAACCTAGAAATAAAGCAAAAAGAAAACCCCAGGCCGCATGCCTCGCGATGGTAACTCCACCAAATAGCCACTAAACTATGATACATGACAAAATCAGTGGCAGCATCAAATTAAGCCTAGAAGTCAGATAGCTTGAATGATGCACTCTTGTGATTTTGTATATTCTATAAGAAGGAACAATGAAAGGCTACTATTTCTAGGCCTAGGGATATAGCCCCGACTACCCTAGGCCTGTCTCAGCCACTGGACAAAATAAAAATACACAACTCCTAGACTATGCCTTCAACAAGAAATCATCACCTTCAATCCACCACCTTCAGCAAGGAGATGACACAGGCGCGCATCGACATAGCCAGATCAGAGATCTTGTGTTTCCACCGGAGTACATAAACTCGTCGCTGAAGCCGTCTGTACCAGCATCCGTTATCCGGCTCCCGACTCCTTGATAACCGGATAGCTCTAGAGAAGACATCGGAAGACAAAGACGTCTCCCACCACTATAGCACCACCTTTGATCCAGCAGCAATAGGCTAAACATGGCACCTCCGCCCGAGCCATCGTGTCGCACCTGCCGATAGCAGGCATGACTTGACGCCTCCGCATGAGATGTCCTGTGTAACCTCTGCCGGCGGCGCCTCCGCATGCGGCTTCACCTGCCAGCGATGGACATTACTCGACGTCTACGGAAGAGATGCATGTGTCACCTTCTAGGCCGCATTGAACCCGATCTATTGACGAAGGGGATGTCCCATACCGCCGCCAGCCTCATAAAGGCTGTCACCACCTCGAGATTCAGTCTCCAAGTCACCAACACGACCACGGAATTCGCTGCCGTCGAAGAAGATGGGTCACTGCCCCGATTCCTGGCACTACAAAGAGCACCCACTACCGCGACAGCTGCTGCCGTCGCCCATACAATGATAACATCCGCTGCGACTGTCAGATCCAGGCACTAGGGCTAGAATCCCTCATGCGCTAACCCATGGTCAGCCACGCCAACGAGCAGGCCACCACCAGAACCGCCGCCCCGGCATCTGCTGCCGCTTCAGGTCGCTGCAGCTCTGATCTGGGACAATGCATGTGCACCACGCACACGCGCGCCGGAGGTATGATCGGCGGGCTGCCTAAGTGCCATTGCAGCTAGCTCCAGCTGCGCCCACGTGATGACTGCCTTTGCCAAGCCTCCGCGATGCCGCACTCCCGCCGCAGGCTGAACGCCCCGTCGCCATTCGGACCCCGCAAGAGAAATGGAGGGCCCCGATGTCGCCGACGCCGGGAGGGCTTTGCCCGGCAGCGGCAAGGGGGGGACCGGAGAGGAGAAGTTGTCCAACGGCTAGTTTTTCGCTCGGGTCACCCGCGGGGAGGGCGACACGGGCATCGAATGTGTGAGCATCCAGTGCAGTCAGCCATAGGCATATTCAATTGGCATGTCAAGTTTATGCGTGCTGGCGGCTAGATCCGCTCATCGAGGAAGAAAGGAGTAGAAACGAAGAGAAGAAGTCATGGGCTAGGGTAGGAGTATTGAACCATGGGGGAAATATCCATTGATACCAACACACACATGCTCCCATGCTACCGACTTGATAAGTTCAAATTTAAACATTTAAAAAAAATGAAAACAATCGTGGATGTTAACAACACATATGTCAACAACCCCTAAAAAATTCAAATCAAAACTCGACATACATGTGGAGAAACAAAAAAGACAAATTCAAATGTGAATAGTGTTAGTTTTGCTTTTGTCTTCTTTGACACTATTCATGATGGATTTTACTTTTTTGTTTCTCGATCGAATTTTGATTTGAATTTTTTAGGGATTATCTAAACATGTGTTGTGAACATTGATACGTCTCCAACGTATCTATAATTTTTGATTGCTTCATGCTACTTATCTACTGTTTTGGACTATAATTGGCTTATTTTCCACTTTTATATTATTTTTGGGACTAACCTATTAACCGGAGGCCCAGCCCAGAATTGCTGTTTTTTACCTTTTACAGTATTTCAAAGAAACAGAATATCAACATGAGTCCAAACGGAATGAAACCTTCGGGAACGTGATTTACTCATCGGATAAGACCCGGGAGAGTTGGACCCTCCGTCAAGAAAGCCACGAGGCGGTCACGAGGGTGGAGGGCGCGCCCCTCCCCCCTGGGCGCGCTCCCCTACTTCGTGGGCCCCTCGAAGCTCCACCGATGTACTCCTTCCTCCTATATATACCTACGTATCCCCGTATGATCAGAACAGGAGCCAAAAACCTAATTCCACCGCCACAACCTTCTGTATCCACGAGATCCCATCTTGGGGCCTGTTCCGGAGCTCCGCCGGAGGGGGCGTCCACCATGGAGGGCTTCTACATCATCATCATAGCCCCTCCGATGAAGTGTGAGTAGTTTACTTCAGACCTTTGGGTCCATAGCTAGTAGCTAGATGGCTTGTTCTCTCTTTTTCGATCTCAATACAATGTTCTCCCCCTCTCTTGTGGAGATCTATTCGATGTAATCTTCTTTTTGCGGTGTGTTTGTTGAGACCGATGAATTGTGGATTTATGATCCAGTATTATCTATGGAAAATATTTGATTCTTCTCTGAATTCTTTTATGTATTATTGAGTTATCTTTGCAAGTCTCTTCGAATTATCCGTTTGGTTTGACCAACTAGATTGGTAGTTCTTGCAATGGGAGAAGTGCATGGCTTTGGGTTCAATCTTGCGGTGTCCTTACTCAGTGACAGAAAGAGTTGCAAGGCACGTATTGTATTGTTGCCATCGAGGATAACAAGATGGCTTTTTTTATCATATTGCATGAATTTATCCCTCTACATCATGTCATCTTGCTTAAAGCGTTACTCTGTTTTTAACTTAATACTCTAGATGCATGCCGGATAGCGGTCGATGAGTGGAGTAATAGTAGTAGATGCAGAATCGTTTCGATCTACTTGTCATGGACGTGATGCCTATATACATGATCATTGCCTAGATATACTCATAACTATGCTCAATTCTGCCAATTGCTCAACAGTAATTTGTTCACCCACCGTAGAATACTTATGCTCTTGAGAGAAGCCACTAGTGAAACCTATGGCCCCCAGGTCTATTCTCATCATATCAATCTATATCACTTTATTTACTTGCTTTGCTTTTACTTTGCCTTTACTTTTTACTTTGCATCTATCTATCAAAACTACCAAAAATATTATCTCTATCAGATCTCACACTCGTGAGTGACCGTGAAGGGATTGACAACCCCTAAGCGTTGGTTGCGAGTTGCTATCGTGTTGTGCAGGTACGAGGGACTTGCGCGTGACCTCCTACTGGATTGATACCTTGGTTCTCAAAAACTGAGGGAAATACTTACGCTACTGTGCTGCATCATCATCTCCTCTTCGGGGAAAACCAATGCAAGCTCGAGACGTAGCAAGAAGAATTTCTGGCGCCCTTGCCGGGGAGGCTTACACAAAAGTAAACATACCAAGTACCCATCACAATCCTTATCTCTCGCATTACATTATTTGCCATTTGCCTCTCGTTTTCCTCTCCCCCACTTCACCCTTGCCGTTTTATTCGCCCTCTCTTTCCCATCCTCCTCCTCCTTTCTCTTTTGTTTGCTTTCTTCCGCCTTACTTTTTCTGTTGCTATGTCTAAAATTGGGGAGATTATCGTCGATATGGACAACAATGATAATACAGAAAATCCCGAGGCTCCGGCCGATGAACCTCCTATCTTGCATACCAAAAAGTTTCGAATCGCTAGTGGTAACATCATTGGCAAAGGCGTTATTCAAGATTTCTTTACTTGTGCCGGTGTTTACCTTCCATGGGTTGTTCTATTCTTCATAGAACTAGTAGCCTTGCGGATGCTATAGCTATGCTTGTGGTTGAACTTGAAAGACAATTTATGCATATGCACCCTTGCATACAGAGAATTTTCTTAGAATTCTCTAACATTGAGCACTCTTCTATTAAGCGTGCTGTTACTATCTTTTTGGCTCATGAATTTAGATTTATCATAAGAGAAGCCAAAGAAATCTTTTCGCACTATAGGGTGGACGCCGGTCGTCCACCCATAGAAGCAATCCTCTATGATCAAGAGGAAATTAGACGTTTTCAATCTTCGGACTATGTCACTTTCAATGAAAACCTTAGAAAAAAGGTCCCTATCAATGTCTTAGTTGATTGCATTAACGAGCTTAATAATGATTTTGCCCTTAGAAATAATGAGCTAGGATACTCTCTCGATTATAAGCTCACAAGATTTTGTCAAAAGAATGATTTCAGCGATGAAATAGTTGTGCACTATGAAGGGCCAAGGGAGGAACCTGTTCCTCCGGTGATTGATCTTGGGGATTTTTGTCCCGCCAAATTTAGCCCTTTTGATTATTTTTTCTTGCCTTAAAGGAAACTTGCTGCCAAACGTAGAGAATACGAGATGAGCTTTCAAGATCTATCTTATTATTACGGCACGACCTAGATCTATCCTTACTTTTATGCCTAGCTAAGGCGTTAGTTACAGATTTCTACAGACTGTTCTGTTTTTGACAGATTCTGTTTTGCGTGTGTTGTTTGCTTATTTTGATGAATCTATGGCTAGTAAATTAGTTTATAAGCCATAGAGAAGTTGGAACACAGTAGGTTTAACACCAATATAAATAAAAAATGAGTTCATTACAGTACCTTGAAGTAGTCTTTTGTTTTCTTTCTCTAACGGAGCTCACAAGATTTCTGTTGAGTTTTGTGTTGTGAAGTTTTCAATTTTTGGGTGAATTCTTTTGATGGATTATGGAACAACGTGTGGCAAGAGCCTAAGCTTGGGGATGCCCATGACACCCCCAAGATAATCCAAGGACACCAAAAGTCAAAGCTTGGGGATGCCCCGGAAGGCATCCCCTCTTTCGTCCACTTCCATCGGTAATTTACTTGGAGCTATATTTTTATTCACCAATATGATATGTGTTTTGCTTGGAGTGTCTTGTATTATTTGTGTCTTTGCTTGTTAGTCTACCACAATCATCTTTGCTGTACACACCTTTTGAAATAGCCATACATGAATTGAAATTTGTTAGAATACTCTATGTGCTTCACTTATATCTTTTGAGCTTGATAGTTTTGCTCATAGTGCTTCATTTATATCTTTTGAGCGTGATAATTTTTGCTCTAGTGCTTCACTTAGACCTTTTAGAGCACGGTGGTGGATTTGTTTTAAAGAAACTTGATCTCTCATGGTTCACTTATATTATTTTGAGAGTCTTTAATAGCATGGTAATTTGCTTAATGTTAATATACTTGGTGTTCAAGATATGTGAAACCTTCTTTTGAGTGCGTTGAATACTAAGATAAGTTTGTTGCTTGATAATTGTTTTGAGATATGAAGGTGATAATATTAGAGTCATGCTAGTTGAGTAGTTGTGAATTTAAGGAATACTTGTGTTGAAGTTTGTGATTCCCGTAGCATGCACGTATGGTGAACCGTTATGTGATGAACTCAGAGCATGATTTATTTATTGATTGTCTTCCTTATGACTGGCAGTCGGGGACGAGCGATGGTCTTTTCCTACCAATCTATCCCCCTAGGAGCATGCGCGTAATACTTTGCTTTGATAACTTATAGATTTTTGCAAAAAATATATGAGTTCTTTATGACTAATGTTGAGTCCATGGATTATACGCACTTTTTCCCATCCTTCCACCTTTGCTAGCCTCTCTAATACCGCGCACCTTTCGCCGGTATCATACACCCACCATAAACCTTCCTCAAAACAGCCACCATACCTACCTATCATGGCATTTCCATAGCCATTCCGAGATATATTGCCATGCAACTTTCCACCGTTCTGTTTATTATGACACGCTCCATCATTGTCATATTGCTAGCATGATCATGTAGTTGACATCGTATTTGTGGCAAAAGTCACCTTTCATAATTCTTCCATACATGTCACTCATGTTTCATTGCATATCCTGGTACACCGCCGGAGGCATTCATATAGAGTCATATTTTGTTCTAAGTATCGAGTTGTAATTGTTGAGTTGTAAGGAAAAATAAAAGTGTGATGATCATCATTATTAGAGCATTGTCCCAAGTGAGGAAAGGATGATGGAGTCTATGATTCACCCACAAGTCGGGATGAGACTCCGGACGAAAAAAAAGAGGCCATAAAAAAAAGAAAAGGCCCAAATAAAAAAAATAAAAAAATAAGAGAAAAAGAGAGAAGGGACAATGCTACTATCCTTTTACCACACTTGTGCTTCAAAGTAGCACCATGATCTTCATGATAGAGAGTCTCTCATTTCGTCACTTTCATATACTAGTGGGAATTTTTCATTATAGAACTCGGCTTGTATATTCCAATGATGGGCTTCCTCAAAATGCCCTAGGTCTTCGTAAGCAAGCGAGTTGGATGCACACCCGCTTAGTTTCTTTTGCTGAGCTTTCATATACTTATAGCTCTAGTGCATCCGTTGCATGGCAATCCCTACTCACTCACGTTGATATCTATTGATGGGCATCTCCATAGCCCGTTGATACGCCTAGTTTATGTGAGACTATCTTCCCTCTTTTTGTCTTCTCCACAACCCCCGTTCTATTTCACATATAGTGCTATATCCATGGCTCACGCTCATGTATTGCGTGAAGATTGAAAAAGTTTTGAAAATGTTAAAGTATGAAACAATTGCTTGGCTTGTCATCGGGGTTGTGCATGATTTAAAAACTTTGTGTGGGGAAGATGGAGCATAGCCAGACTATATGATTTTGTAGGGATAACTTTCTTTGGCCATGTTATTTTGAGAAGACATAATTGCTTTGTTAGTATGCTTGAAGTGTTATTATTTTTATGTCAATATGAACTTTTGTCTTGAATCTTTCGGATCTGAATATTCATACCATGATTAAGAAGATTTACATTGAAATTATGCCAAAGTATCACTCCGCATCAAAAATTCTTTTTTTATCATTTACCTACTCGAGGACGAGCAGGAATTAAGCTTGAGGATGCTTGATACGTCTCCAACGTATCTATAATTTTTGATTTCTCCATGCTACTTTATCTATTGTTTTGGACTATAATGGGCTTTATTTTCCACTTTTATATTATTTTTGGGACTAACCTATTAACCGGAGGCCCAGCACAGAATTGTTGTTTTTTTTTCCTTTTTCAGTATTTTGAAGAAACAAAATATCAAACGGAGTCCAAACGGAATGAAACCTTCGGGAACGTGATTTACTCATCGGATAAGACCCGGGAGACTTGGACCCTCCATCAAGAAAGCCACGAGGCGGTCACGAGGGTGGAGGGCGCGCCCCTCCCCCCTGGGCGCGCCCCCTAGCTCGTGGGCCCCTCGAAGCTCCACCGACGTACTCCTTCCTCCTATATATACCTACGTATCCCGGTATGATCAGAACAGGAGCCAAAAACCTAATTCCACCGCCACAACCTTCTGTATCCACGAGATCCCATCTTGGGGCCTGTTCCGGAGCTCCGCCGGAGGGGGAATCCACCATGGAGGGCTTCTACATCATCACCATAGCCCCTCCGATGAAGTGTGAGTAGTTTACTTCAGACCTTTGGGTCCATAGCTAGTAGCTAGATGGCTTGTTCTCTCTTTTTGGATCTCAATACAATGTTCTCCCCCTATCTTGTGGAGATCTATTCGATGTAATCTTCTTTTTGCGGTGTGTTTGTTGAGACTGATGAATTGTGGGTTTATGATCCAGTATTATCTATGAAAAATATTTGATTCTTCTCTGAATTCTTTTATGTATGATTGAGTTATCTTTGCAAGTCTCTTCGATTTATCCGTTTGGTTTGGCCAACTAGATTGGTAGTTCTTGCAATGGGAGAAGTGCATGGCTTTGGGTTCAATCTTGCGGTGTCCTTACTCAGTGACAGAAAGAGTTGCAAGGCACATATTGTATTGTTGCCATCGAGGATAACAAGATGGGGTTTTTATCATATTGCATGAATTTATCCCTCTACATCATGTCATATTGCTTAAAGTGTTACTCTGTTTTTAACTTAATACTCTAGATGCATGCTGGATAGCGGTCGATGAGTGGAGTAATAGTAGTAAATGCAGAATCGTTTCGATCTACTTGTCACGGACATGATGCCTATATACATGATCATTGCCTAGATATACTCATAACTATGCTCAATTCTGTCAATTGCTCAACAGTAATTTGTTCACCCACCGCAGAATATTTATGCTCTTGAGAGAAGCCACTAGTGAAACCTATGACCCCCGGGTCTATTCTCATCATATCAATCTATATCACTTTATTTACTTGCTTTGCTTTTACTTTGCCTTTACTTTTTACTTTGCATCTATCTATCAAAAAATACCAAAAATATTATCTCTATCAGATCTCACTCTCGTAAGTGACCGTGAAGAGATTGACAACCCCTAAGCGTTGGTTGCGAGTTGCTATCGTGTTGTGCAGGTACGAGGGACTTGTGCATGACCTCCTACTGGATTCTCAAAAACTGAGGGAAATACTTACGCTACTGTGCTGCATCATCCTCTCCTCTTCGGGGAAAACCAACGCAAGCTCGAGACGTTGCAAACATCCATGATTTTTTCAGATTTTTTTTGAAATGTTTAAATTTGAAAATTTTAAATTGGTAGCATGGGAGCATTTGGGAGTTGGTATCACCTGATACTTCCCCTTAGACCATGTTATTTTCATTGTGGGCTGAGCTGCTTAGTTAAGTGGTGGGATGGAGGATACCCTTAAGATTGTGGCTTCCAACGAATAGCTCACGAGTTCGTCAAAAAGGAAAAAGAAAAAGAGAAATAAAATTGCTTTCGTGTGTGTGTTGTTTCCCGCTATAATCAATCGATAGATCTAGCTAGCTAGCTAAAGCGCAACACCGACGAAATTGCAGGCTTCGAAGGAACCAGTGGTACTTCCATTTTATTTTTGTGATTTTATGTGGATTACATTAATATTGTGTATGTTCTATTTCATTTTGTGTTATATATTCTTATGCTTTAGAATTCACCCTACCTTAATTTTTATCATCCTCTGCCACTGCTGTCAATGATACTTGGCTCCATGCTCTTCTTGACTATACTATGGCAAAATTGGTAAGGGCGCTGCGGGAGGACGATGTTGTCTTACCGTTGTATGGAGATGAAACATCTGATGCTAAGTTGTGGCTCTTTGGTTTGAGCCATACTTTGAGCAAGCACAATTTAGTGAGGTCAAGGTGACCTGGTGGTCTATTTGGTGCGCCAGGAGAAGGTCGATTCATGAGAATGAGTATCAGAGGCCGCTCTCTACTCTTATCTTCATCAATTGCTACCTATAAGATGCAGGGCTATGATTTATGCCAAAGACTAGCAAGGGAATTACGGCAAGACAAGCACCAAAGTGGTTACCTCCAGCGTAGGGAGAGGCAAAGCTGAATGTTGATGGTGCGTTAGCTAAATCTGAAAATAAGGGTGCGCTGGGTGTAGTATGTCATAATTACCAAGGTGTGTTCCAAGGGGCATCTGTTGTGGTGTATGAAAGAATTCTGGAGCGAGAGGTTCTTGAAGTGTATGCATGCCAAGAAGCTCTCGTTATGGGATAGAATTTGCATCTCAACAAGATTGACATAGCATCTGATTGTCTGAGAGTCATCAAAGAACTGGAGGCCTCGTAGAACTTGGGAAACCACTGCATGATTGTGCGAGAAGTGAAAACTTGCAAAGCTTCATTTATGGCTTGTCGAATTAGCCATTAGCCCGCGAAAGCAATGGGGAATCTCATAGACTAGCTAGAATGGCGGCCACACTTACGGTGGGGCATCATGTTTGGTTTTTTGACCTCCCTGAGCATCTTTGTATCCCTCTTTTTGTTGCACAATGAAATAAAATTGCGCTATTCATCTAAAAATATCTAGAGATCCATCCGCACGAACAAGGTTATCTTTAGAACATGGGCAATTTATTGATTAAGCAACAAAGTCATACAAAGTCAAGGGTTGTGATAGTGTTACCGGTTACCTGTTCAACAGGGAAGCCACAAACGTGTCCCTCCATGCATACGAGATGCAGGCAGGAGGTAGAAGAAAGGATCTATTTTATTACCAAGACAATGCCCAACAATATGAGGGGACAAGGTCGACCTTTCCTAGTACATCTACGGGCAGATAGTTATGAAAATTAACCTATGAGATTAGTGCGCACTCAACACCAAACTGGACATATACATATGTCATCATGCATGGACACACCTCTTCTTCAAGTACCGCTACACCCTCCAGCTTTGGAGGACTATCATCGAAAAGCTTGGTCTTGCTCACATGGGCATCACAGATTGGCACCTTAACAATTTCATCCGTGAATGGTGGGACAAGAGAACAATCACATCCCCAACCGGAGCGCTATGACCTCCCTCACTATGCTTGTCTCTTGGACCATTTGGAATGAGCGAAATGCTAAGGTGTTCCGTCACAAGTGTGTGTCGCCGCCTATCCTACTTAGCACCATCTTGGAGGAGGCAAAGCTTTGGATTACCACCAGTGCTAGAAGACTATGGAATATTTTTTTACGTGAGTAATTGCCAGGCGTGTAATTGGGTGCTTTTGTAAAACTCTAAACTTTGCTTCTCTCTTATATAATAGAAGAGGCAAATCTTTTACCTCCGTTTGAAAAAAAAAGTCGATGGAACGGCACTTCCACTCACTCCCGACCTCCAGCCACCAGGTTTTGTGAACCTCTAGGCGAAGGCCGCATGGTTTCATGCACGACTCACTCTGGACGATGAACTTGTCCTTACTGCCGATGCCGAACCTGGAACTAACGGCACATTGCAGAGTTTTCAGGGTGACGCCGCCCACGAGCTCCGCGCTGAACACAGTGAACGTGAGCTCTGAGTCTGTGCCCGCCCAATTTTCATTTTATGTCCACACAACGAACTCGTAGTCACACAGTTGCACCTGGCTGTGGCTGTTGCCGGTGCAGGCAACCGCAGGGGCAGCTAGGATGAGAAGGGCGAGCTTCGCTGCGGCCATGGTCGTGGTGGCTAGCTCCGATTTTTTTTTTTTTTTGGAAAAGGAGGATATATCCCGGCCTCTGCATCTGGACGATGTATGTAGCCATTTTATTAAGGAAAAAATATATTTTTAGTCCCTCAACTCTTTCGAAAGTACAAAAATGGTCCTACAACTTTAAAACCGGCAAAGCATAGTCCTTCAATTTTCAATACCGGATAAGTTTAGTCCCTCCTGCTGCTTCAAGTGGTTTTCTGTCCACGTGGCGTGGTATTTGACTCGAACCAACAAATGTGGGGCCCACCACATCGATCCAATTTTTTTACTTTGATTTCTGCTCTTTATATGTCTCACTTACCTATGGACCCCATCTGAAAGGGGAAAAAATTATATGAGACCAGGTCTCATATAAAGCAGGTGAGACCCGCCCTGATGGATGTCACGTGGCATTCACAAATCACAAAGCATCTAATCTCTCCCCCCTGATTTCACGTGGGGCGTGGGATAAATGCTTTGTGATTTGTGAATGCCACGTGTCATTCATCAGGATGGTTCTCACCTGCTAATCCGTGAGACCTGGTCTCATAGAATTTTCTTTCCCTGGAAGGAGCATCTTCAGCCTCTAAATTAGGACACGGATGCTCCTGATGCGTGCACTGCACTACTACTGCAGCATGGCGGGAATGTCCGCGGCGACTTCAGGCACCGTCACGCCGACGCGGCTCACTCACGCATGCTGGGCCTGCAGCTCCGGTGGCTGAGAATCATCGCACGCTCGTCGTGCCCGGTCTGGCCGCCGCGTAGTCCGCCTCCTGCTGCAGCGCGGGTGTGGCCGCAGGGTATGCCGGCGACGCGCACGACGGTGGCTGCCTGTCGCTGACGCTGGGGCAGCGGTGGTGGCACAACACGCACGACGGCGACGGAGGTGGCGGCGGAGTGAACATCGCGTTCGACGGCGGTCCACTCAGCACAGCGGGAGCGGTTTTCTAATCCGGGCGAGCAGATGCAGCCTCGTCGTGCTGCACATGAAGTCACAAGCTGCTAGTCATCCACGGCATATGAGCTGGGCGTTGGCGTCACAAGGGCATGAACTCGGCGTCGCGGGCGACAAGCACTGGTGCGGCCTCGCAAAAGTTCCACAGCTCGCCATAGTGCGCGCAGCAGCCTCATAGCACCTTCGTGCTGACGAGCTCGACGCGGCAGGAGCCCGCGCGCCACTAGTACAGCCCAGGCCGAAGCACGTAGCAGCGTACGTGAAGTCTGTTTTTTTTCCTCTTTCTTTTGATATGTCTAGTTTTAGTCAAAATACACTCCACTTCCGCAGAAAACCACCTGAAGCAGAGTGAGGGACTAAACTTATCCGGTTTTAAAAGTTTAAGGACCCAGATTTGTTGATATTAGAGTTCAAGGACTATTTTTAATCTTTCAAAGAAGTTGAGGGACAAAAAATATACTTCTCTTTTTTATTAATTATTCACAAAGTCCTTACAAGGTAATACATCAGTAAACATGAAGCCACCTTCTTGGCAACACCTGTCGCTACTCCTATCCCCGTGATGAAGGGGTGTCGAATGTCCGAGTCTAATACCAAACAGATATCATACCAACACCTAACATCTAATGTCGAATGCCTCATCCAAGCCATAATACCTGGACTGGGTTACACACCGCTCCGGCTAGCTCCGATGTGAATATGAATACGGTGTATGGATGGATAGATGGGTTGCTAGTAGCTACTTGCGCTTGCTCTCCGGTTTTTCGATGTTGAACAGCTAGCTAGCCAGCAGCTGCATTTATAAGCTCTTGGCCGGGGAGGCCACCGTGCGACTTCTCCCACGCGCCGGCACGCACGGTGGTGCCTGCTTCCGGCAAAAAACACATATTTGACCTAAAGACAAAAAGAATTCACAATCTGAACTCCTTTCGAAAAAATTGCACCGAGCTGACCGTTTCGAGTGGCGCCCGACAGATAGGCGCCACACTATACTGTGCAGCGCCTGGAGCTTAGGCGCCACACGCCGGTCCAGCATGGCAGCCCGGGCCCCACTTCTGGTTGTGCAGCGCCTAGCTGAAAGGAGTTGCACAATGTAGTGCAGCGCCTAACCGAAAGGAGTTGCACTACCTTATATTAAAACTATTGTAACTTTTAATCCGTGCATCCAATGAAAAAGTGCCTTATATGAAAGTTGTATATTTTGCTGTGTTCTACGCAATGGTGGCATTTTCATCTACGTTAGGATCAATTTGCTTGATGAAAACCTTGTTGCAAAAGTGCATCATAATATAACTGACAGAATCTGATAAAATTTACAAACTTAGCATGATGATAGCCATTCACCTATAGCTCTGACATGTTTTCAGCCTACATGAGTTTTGCACTGCATAATGTGTACTTTCACGCATGCCTATGCTTTCCATGTTAATCATCCTTAACATGATCATTTCTTGGATCTAAGTGACTAACATGATATAAGTGAACTTCTGTTACATAAAGTTACATTTTGTAAGATCCATAGTAATTAATCCTGACATCATATGAATATGATCTAACTATGAAAGTTGGAAAATTTTATGTCTACCTTAAGTCTATGTCATTTTCGTACCCACTAAATATTTGCATCACTATGTTTTGAGATACTAAAGTAACTAAGGCAATGTTCTGCCAGATTGACACGTTAATTTCACCAAGTCACTGGATGTCACCAAGCCACGACCGTGCTGATAAAATGCAAAGTTCTGCCACTTGGGTTCAACTTGTCAACCGCCTTTTGTGCGGCCGCCCACTTCTGACAATCTTTGTTGATTGTCGACGGAGCGAAGATATCGGTCGGAGCGGTCAATTCTACTCTTGTTGTGTAGATCAAAGTGCTCCTTCATCCGGTTCCAATAAGCATCTCTACTTTGATCACCTCCAACGGATGGATCCTTCGACCCTTGCAACCAAGTATTGCATAGTAAGACGTTTTCTTCGTTGGTGTAGTTGCCTCCTCTTCCTTTCGGTGCGTCGACAATGCCCTCACCATCCTCGTCCACCAAGAACTCATGGTCATCGAAATGCATGTCATTGATTTGAGACCAATGCGAATTGTTGGAGCCAACACCCATAGTTGACATATATGCCTCATCGTTGAAGCTACAAAGTATATACAATGAAGCAAATAAGCTATCTATACGTGTGCATTCAAAAAATCACAACAACAAAAAGTTGGCGAAATTTTATTACTTTGGGGCATTTCCTCGAACACCTTCTGCGCGTCGGCCGCCGGCTCAACAAGTGAGCTCGTCGGCGCTTCGGTAGCTGCCGCACCCGTCACACACCCTGCAAGCTTCTTCCTCGACGGCTTCGAAGAGCCGGAGCCGTCCGCCGCCTTGTTCTTCTTCGCGAATGCCTTGCACTTCTTCGGCCGTGCTGCATTTGGGAGCTTTGAGAGGGGGGCACGTGGCTTCACGGTGGGTTAGGTCATATTCATATGATGTTAGGATTAATTACTATGGATCTTACAAAATGTAACTTTCTGTAACAGAAGTTCACTTATATCATGTTAGTCACTTAGATCCAAGAAATGAACATGTTAAGGATGATTAACATGGCAAGCATAGGCATGGCATGAAAGTACACATTATGCAGTGCAAAACTCATGCATGCCAAGTTTGTAAATTTTAACAGATTCTGTCAGTTATATTATGATGCACTTTTGCAACAGGGCTTTCATCAAACAAATTGATCCTAACATAGATGAAAATGCGACCATTGCGTAGAACACGGAAAAATGTACAACTTTCATATAAGGCACGTTTTCATCGGATGCACGGATTAAAAGTTACAACAGTTTTAATATAAGATAGTGCAACTCCTTTCGGTTAGGCGCTGCACTACACTGTGCAACTCCTTTCAGCTAGGCGCTGCACAACCAAGAGTGGGGCCCGGGCTGCCACGCTGGACCGGCGTGTGGCGCCTAAGCTCCAGGCGCTGCACAGTATAGTGTGGCCCCTATCTGTCGGGCGCCACTCGAAATGGTCAGCTCGGTGAATTTTTTTCGTAAGGAGTTCAGATTGTGAATTCTTTTGGTCCTCAGGTCAAATATGTGTTTTTTGCCCCTGCTTCCACCTTCATCAGAGCTGACTTTTACCACCTAGTTTCACATGCCTAGCTACTTCTACACCAGATGAACCTAGCTAGCTATAGTTAATGCTATGCACCAAGTTGACGAACTCAATATATGAGGCGCCGAGCACATTGCGTCTGGCTGTTTGCTGGAATATGCATGCTTCTTTCCTAAGCTAGTATTAGAGTTTCTATTTTCTGCTACATGTAGAGTCTGTTGGAATCAACCTTGTTGTACTTGTAGTAGTTCATGTTTTATTCATATTTGCATGATGTTACTTGTAGTACTAGTCGGACTAAGTTCTAGCAAACTGTATTCATGTACTAATAATCACGGCACATCGGCCAGAGATCGGCAGAGAGCACAACACGCAATGATAAAGATTGAGAGTGCAATGCCGTAGGCAGTTTAATTGACAGCATTCGACTACCTATAATGGGAGTAATATAGATTGTAACATTATACATATCTAGACAAAATAGATGATGTGGCAAGTAATTAATGAAGAAAAAGAGACATGTGGTAAATATAGCTAGTTACTCATGGTATGAGTAACATCACACATATCAAGACAAGATGGATCCACAACCTAATAAATGAAGTATTGTATGACATCACACATATCTTACTTCCCACTATAGTGCGCAGTTACCAAGATTAGTCATGTGTTTAGTGAGCAGGCAACCAGTGCATGCAGTGAATATGTGGTCTACGTGCACAGGGGTCACGTGTTTGCTAGTGGCAGGCTACACGCATCCCATTGTTAGAGTCTGGATCAAGATGAAGCCTCCTCGGCTGTTTGGCTTCTGGGCCGTCCGATCGAAAGTCCCTTGCGATACCGACCGTCCGATCTCGTGCTTGATCGCTGTGAGTCATCTGATTTTGACCCCGATCGACCTGGGGCGTCGGATAAAATTCCAATGGCAACAAAATGTAAATACCATGCCATTCCGGTCATTTCGCGTTGTGGGGTATTAAAAGGGGGGCGCTTCTGTGGCGGAGACCTAGCCGCCTCCTCCTCTCTCCCTCCCTCCCGCAGCCTCCTCCCTCCCTCCCTCCCGCGCGTCTCCTCTCCTCCCACCCACATCGCCGCCGCCGCCACCCACCTCCTCGAACCGCGCCGTCGGCGGCCAGCTCCGCCGCAACAAAGCCCCCCCCCCCCCCCCCCAACGACGATGAGCAGCAGCGGAGGGAGGACGAGGAGCACGACGGCGGCGGCAGCGGGGAGGCGCAGCAGCAGGCCGTGGGCGAGATTTCTTCCCCCTCCCACCCGTCCCGTGTCTCCTCTCCTCCGACCACGCCGCCGTGCTGCGCGAAGGCAGAGGGCACCCTCCCTCCCCGTCCGCGAGCTCGTCCCCGGGCACGTCGGCGACTCCCAAGCCCTCCTGCTCCGACCCCGCAGAGTGCTCGAGTCATGGAGGGGCAGCAGACGGTAGTGGGCGCTTGCTCCGATGTTCCCCATCGAGCTCGTGCGTGCGACACATCTGATGGCCAACTCAGCCGTCGCCGTCGCCTTCACAATGTCGCAATGGTGATTGTACAACTCTGCTGCCTCCAGCTCCAGCGCCCATCTCCACTACAGGTCATGGCTTACTTGACGAGGTCAACAACTAATAGAGGTGCATCACCTCGTGCTAAATCGTGAGCTTAGTTGCTTTTTAGGCTAATGCCCTACGGGATGCCATTTTTAGGTTGCAGTGTACATGCGGATAGTTAACTGTTGCCTAGGTTCTCCACAGTCCATTCCTATCTATAGGAAGGAGAAATTATTTGATTAGATCTAAGTTCTTTTTTCACAGCAATTGTAGGGTATTTTAACTTTCTATTCTAGGTTAATTAATTAGATCAAGGTTCTCTTTTTACTAGCAGGATATTTTAACTCAAAAAGGATATAAATAGCAGGGTATTTTAACCTACAGTTCTAGGCTGTGCAAATTAACATGTAAATAAACAATAGGTTGTATGTTTCTTAGTAACCCATAGGGCTATAAATGATAATTTAACATAGGCGAACCAATCTACAAAGTCTCCCTCATTTTTGCAATTCTGTATCAACAGGGTGTGTGTTTGTATGATGCATAGGTTACCATATTACTAAAGTAGTATATATCTGGTCTTCTAATGTATGACCTGGTGTTTTTCTACTGAATCATTATCTTGGTTTACCCTAATTGTTGCCTTAAGTAGCTAATCATTTTTTTGTTCTGCTATGTGATGTATTCAGGTTGTTGGAAAAGTTCTCTCTTGTTGTTTTTGTTCATCACATTGAATGCTTGAAGCTTGCTAAACTAGGTGGACTTTATTTATGTCCAGCAGAAGACTGCTGCCAAGATCAATGCACATTTTGATCTAGAATTAATAGTATCCAATGGGCTCATTGACATGGATAATGTCGACAACAAGGTAGTAAGCCGGTGCATTACTATGTTCAGTTGGTGCATTATTTACTTCCTTGGTCGACAATTGGTGCATCATTTAAGTATACTTAATTTGACTTTATAGATAGGGTTGCTACTTTATATTCTGGTAGAGAAGCGGATGTTGTTTTAGTCCTGAGATAATTGAAACAAAGAGAAGTGCAAGGCGAACCAGGATTTATTAGCAACATGATATTATAATTGACGTGGTTCTTCCATGAATCAGTATGCGATTATTTCCAGTTTTGCAAGGGAGTGAGCAACTATAAAATTTAGCGTGTTCTAATATTTAATGCATATGTATCTTGGGATTGTGGAAATAAAAATTTACTATCCTTTGACCGCAACATCAAATGATATGTTATCTATTTGTCATTGACCTTTGAAAGTTGGAACTGCCACTATACATATATGTGAGATAATGGTAAATTTTTGGATTGTTGTTTTGTGGTCGATTCAGCTGCAAAAGGCCAAAAGCAGATATGCAAATTTGAGACCAATGATACTATGCTTACTAAAAATAACAACTCTAATAATTGCACAGAGGATAGGTCTGAAACTTTTATTTACATATTTAGCTTCATTTTATCTGATAAGAGTATCCTCAAAGTATGGCAACTATTCACTTATTTAATTGTTGTTGGCCTTTTCTTCCTTTACTTGTACTCATTGAAACCTTTCCCTTTTGTTTGTAGTGGTGTCAGCTATGGCCTGGAGAGAGATGTTTAGACACCCCAAGATGGCATGTGTCGCTGAGGAGACGTGATCTCCGAGCAGCCCTCCTCACAGCTCACAGTCTAGGTCGATGCCAAATTCAATTTCCAGGAGGGTTTTGGTGTTGTGGCTGCAGGTTCGTGTTATCGGGGGGGGGGGGGGGGGATATCTTTTGTTTGTTTCTTATATTGGTGATGTGGGTGAGTTGATTTCGCCTGATTTGTTCCTTTCCATCTTGATATGTGTAGCGTTAAGCATTTGAATGGAGCATGTATAGGCATGCCCCTGTTCATCCTAGGTGAGTGTGGATCTGCAGCTTCCTTATGTTTGATAGTCCACAATATGAATCTTTTAGGTTATCACTGAGGTTCAGTACACCACGTCGGTTAACCTGTGTATAAGTCATTCGGCAGTCCACAATATGAATCTTTTAAATTATAACTGGGTTTCAATACACCACGTTGATTAGCCTCTGTCCAAGGCGAACACGAGAATGGTTTGCAAAATGCAGTATGTAAGGAATTTATTTATTTTAGTTCCTGAATAGATTACCTCACCGCCTCCGCCGTCTGCGCTCGCCCTAGCATCGTCTCCTTTAACCCTGTAGCGTCCTGTGGCTTTATCAAAGTCAGGCCATTTATTGGGTTTTTAACAAAACAGATTCCATTTGACTTACAAATATATCTGCAGTGACATACTATTATTAGCAGTCATCTAGATACTCTACAGTTCCAGTGATAGATGAACTGGTCTATCAAATATGCATTGCTTTTTGTATTGCCTAGCCCTGCTTCGATTACATTGTTCTGTTATACTAGATGTCTATTCGCTTGACATGTATTCCGTGCAAGTCACTTGGTTGTTTGATGTGTCCGTGCTCGTCGGCGGGACGGTGCAAGACGCAACTCCGACGCGGTTCCTCGCCGGTTGAACGGCGTTCAGGGTCACACATACACATGATTTTTTTTATTTGCTATTTGAAACTGCAGTCTGAAACCGAATCTCTTTTGTTATTTGAAACAGCAGTTTTTTAAGGGTCACACATACACATGGTTGCGACTGACAAATTTTGCGTGTCATTTTCATGCCCAGAGTATTGCAGGTTGCACTTCTCACTTGAACCAGCATTACCTTCGAAACCGAATCGAGTTAACAGTAGATCCAAAATGTTTTTTCTGTCATTTGGTTTGTCAAAATGGTGTTGTTCACACATTGTTCGATGCTTAGTTCAGTTAAAACAATAATGTTGTATGAGTATAAGTAATAATACTAATGCGCTTTCACTCATGCTACGGCCCCAGTAACAACTCTCTGAGATGGTTGTGCTCAAATTTATAGTTCCTGGTTAACCTTTTTTATCTTTTTACTTTCTGCTGGTTTGTTTCTTTCAGTTTGCAAGTGGCCTTGGAATCCTGTTCACTGTTGGAAACTGCTGGACCCTGTTGTTGTTGTTTGGTTCGTCAGGTAAACTATGCCCTGCTTTATTTTTTACTTGTTATGTGTTGATATCTATCATCTAATATCCATTTTTTGTCCTTTATTTGGTGTGTGTTGGTGGTTTTGGGGTTGTTCCTTAATCATTACAACCAAGGCATATTAGAAGTTCTTTTAAAATATCCTATATACTTTGAAGTAGTTGTGCTCATCACATAGCTTGGTTTAATTCGTTGTGATACCACTACTATTTTTCCGCAAGTTACCAGTTGCAGCTATTTGTTCTTACATGCTATAACTAATAATGCTACAGCATTTTGTCTGCTATGTTTTTTAAATAGAATTCTGATATGGGGCAATGACGATTGACCTTGAGCAATCGAGCAAGCTTCTTAGCTTTTGATATATTCCTTTTTGCCAAACTTGATGTGTCGGGCTTTGAGCTACAAACTTGATGGTAAGTCTAAAGTGCTTTATATAAAATCATCATTTGTGATTTGTTTCTCTCTGATATTTTGTCATGCTCAAGTCTGTTCAAATTGCCCTCAAAGGCTTTATTTTCTTCTTTTTTGTAGAGATGTGTGAGGATGGATAATAAAAATGATGCATTTCTTGTTTTTTTGTAGTAATGTGCTTGGCCGTGGAAGAGGGCGTGTCACTATCTTTCCTCCTTCAGATCAGGTCAGTTAATTCCTTCTCTTGGTTGTGTGTTTTATTTGAGACATGAACATGCTCTACAATCGGTGCTTTGTGCAGTACGCACCCTCTCACATGCGGAAAGTAATATGCATTTAGTCTTTTCCTTAAGTGATCTGCACACAACTCATCAACTTAGCTTGACAACCGAAATCGGCTGCTCCTCTCTTAGGAAGATTCCTGAATTAGTAGGTTAATTTCTAGATAGATACACATGAGCAATCTATTCCCTGCTTGCTATGTTGGACTTACATGTAGTTTCGGAATGAATTGTTTCCCTATCTACAATATTAAATATCGGTTGAGCCCTCTACTCAAACAAACTTTTTTGAAGTGTAGGGTGTTCCTCCCGCTGTGATTGAGTCTGGTGTTTTTCCTCGGCTTGTGGAGCTTCTCTTGTAAGAGCATTTTTCACATTCACCTTTTCCATCAGCTAGCATGACACATGGTTGATGTGTTAACTCCTATTATTTGATTTATTTAGGTACCCATCGGCTTCTGTTCTCATTGCAGCTCTGCGCATGGTGGGTAACATTGCCACTGGTGATGATTTGCAGACTCGGGTAGGCTAATTTGAGTGTTGTTCACTTTTTATATATGACATGTTGTTACTTAAACGATTAAAGTTGTAATTCCTGGTTGTTTCCATGTGTAGTTAGTAGTGCCTTGGGTATTTAACCGTGTGTGCTCCATTTCTATAATTGTTAAAATAACTTGCAGCTTGTAAGATGCGTTTATTGTATAGCAGCTCATTTATTTAACTTTGTTGGTCCCTCTCTTTTCGTAATTTTTGTTACATAAGGTGTTGCAAAATTTTGAGGAGTTGTTTGACGATTCCTTTTTCTGTTGTGTATAATCAATTCAAACTGTCAATCTGGACTGTCATCTGGCTTCTGCTACTTAAATTTTATTTGGTTCTGGTGTTCCCACTATGTTGTCAATGTTCTCAGACTTAGTTATTTGATGCACTTCACTATTTATTTCTTTTAGTATTTATCTTTTTTCCTGTTCAATGCTTAGTTATTTGATGCTTTAGTGCAGAACTCACTATACTCTATATATCTCACATTTTGTTTGTATCAGGTTCGTGTGAGGCGGATCCCTGTGAAGTATCGACAAGGCAGATGAATTACGCCACTTGTTAGTATGCTTAATGATTATGGCATAGTTGTCTCTTCTTATGTGTTCTCGCTTTTGTATCGAACTTCGTGTTGAATGGTCATCTTTTGTGGTCGGATGAACGCACCTAGTTTGATCCTGTATATAATCTAATGTTGATCTTGAGATCCACTGTGTTTTACTTCTGTCGCAGTTGAATGTTTCTTCACTTCATTATCATCATGTATAAGTACAAATGCTATACTTGGTTCCTACTGGCTTGTTGTTACATGCTTCGGCAAAACGTTGAGACCGGCACCCTCGCGGATTGCACTGCCTGGATGCCATGTATTGCACACAGTTATGTTATCTATGAAGGCATTCTCAGTTTCTTAACATGTCAACCTATCGATCTTAAAGCGTGACCTACCGTGTCAGGTTATATGTGACCGCACCCGGCAGGGGTGCGGGGTGCGGCATGCCGCACTTTCCATCTAATGGAATAAAATGGCCGAGTTGTGAGGCCGTTGCGTGAGATTCTGCCTGCTAATGCTGAATGTGTGCGCATGAAGGTAGTGATGAGTGAACAAAATTACACTTTCACGCTTCCTCTCCAAGAAAAGGCTAGGGTTCCTCTACCTCCCGTCAATGCTGTCGTTGGTGGCCTTAG
The DNA here is from genome assembly GCF_018294505.1 of Triticum aestivum. Classification (NCBI taxonomy): domain Eukaryota; kingdom Viridiplantae; phylum Streptophyta; class Magnoliopsida; order Poales; family Poaceae; genus Triticum; species Triticum aestivum. The sequence continues at coordinate 630,907,643 of NC_057795.1, read as the reverse complement.
GGCCATGAGGCGCAGTGGATCCCGGTCCTTCTCGGCGGCTCTTTTTTAGGCGCAGTGGATCCCGGTCCTTCTCGGCGGGAGGGCTCTTTTTTAGATGTTTTTTGAGTTTTGTTAGGGTTTGTGTCTTGGTTAGGAAGGTGAGACGGCGGCGGCTTTCAGAAGATGGAATAAGATTCTCCCCGCCTAGACCTCCGTCCCGGTGATGTGTCTAGCATCATCAGTGGGTGTGTGGAGATGTCTCCTCGGTGGATGTGTCTTTGATGGATTTGCTCGAATCTGATCGTCGTTCGTGTACATTCATGTCGGATCCTTATGATCCCCGCTACTCTTCATCGGTGGCGGTTGCTATTCTGGTGCGCTGATCCTATGAGGCCTTAGCCCAACCACTTCTCAACTGTCTACTACAAGTTTGCTCGGCTACAACGAGGGAGGGGCAATAACGGCAGCACGCCTTTGGTTCGCTGCAATGTTTGTAGTCTTCACAAGATCGCCTACGGATCTGGATGTATTTTTATTATTTTTTATGTTCGTTGTACTGCCATGATTGAAAATGAATAGACTGGAAATTTTCCCGGGATCAAGTAGGCGTGACTTCACCGTCGTCTCTGCATGCTAGGTATGTTTTTTTCTATACTCAACATACACCTTATATTTCTCCATTTTAAAATTTGAAACTTTTCATAGATCATTTGTTATATTTAAGAAATTTAATGCATTTAATGGATATAATTCAAATTTAAACTATGAGTACATCAAACAATACACAAGAATGGTTTGAAAAATAATATGCCTTATACAAGAAATGAAAATAAATTTCAATGATCTATTGGTTTTTAATTGTAGAAAATATAGATTTGAAAAACACAAACCTTGGCGTGGTGTCACCATATGTCATCGGTGTGCCGTGGTAAAGGATTGAGAAAATTTCATCAAAGTTTTGGTATACACTCTTTAGATATTGAACCATGTCCGAGAAAGACTTGTAGCTTCGAGGGTGAATGCAAAAGAAGGCATGGGGCGACGCCGTGGAAGACGAACTCGGAGGTCCGGTGCGTCGGCGACAGCCGGGCAGGTGAGAGGAACGTGGAATTTTTTTTTTTAACCCGAGGAACGTGGAATTGGGGAGAGGTGAAACTGACGAGTGATGGGCATGTACATTAGTTCAGACACCGTAAGAGCAACTTCAACGGGCTGACCCAAACGGACGGCGCATTTGTCCGTTTTTTGTCCGTTTGGGTCGGCCGCCGGCCCAGCGTCCGTCCAGTTTTGCATTTGGGTCGACAGCGTCCAACACGCCGACCCATTTCATGCCCGCATTCAACTTTTAAATAAAAAGGCCCCGCAGCCGATCATGTGAGCGGCCATGTCTCATGCCAGCATCATGCCAGTGCCGGCATACAATGCCGGCTTCAGAAAATATCACCACAGTTCATGCTGGCGCACTCGCCAGCCGGCCGACACACATGCCAGCACATAAAAAAGGGTGTGACTTGAGTTCGACCACGCCATCTCGGCTCTTGTGGTCATGCCGGCACACCTGCCGGCATACAAAAAAGATGGCCCTCGCCGCCATAGATCACTCGTCGTCGAACTTGAGCATGTCGGCCTGCATCTTCTCGAACCACGGCCTCTTCCTTGGCGACACGGTGTTGAGATCCACCTTCATGATCTCCACCCCGGTCATCATGCTCGCAAGAGCCACTTCTTTCGCCTTGGTCTTGGCATTGGCGGCCTCGATCTCTAGCATCCTGGCTTGCTTCTCCGCCTCGAGCTCGAACATCTTGGCTTGCTTCTCGGCGTCAAGATCAAGCCTCCTCCTTTGGATCTCCATGAAAGCATCCGTTTGCTCCGCCTTGAAACGCCGGCGCTCCTCCTCCCTTGAGTCCTTCTTATTCATCATGCCGTCCACGCTTGCGATCAAGGCGTTGGTGGCCGCATCTCGCTTGTCCTCCTTCTTGGAGTTGGTCTTTCCCCGCGGCCGTGCCGGCTCGCCCTCCCCAACATCCTCCACGGCTTTCTTCCCCCACGTCCTGGCTTTGTGTCTCGTCGGGATCGTAGCCAGCGCCCGGTGCACCGCCCTCGAAGATGAGGTTTTGCATGAAGTCCTCGTCGACGGCGGACGACATTCCCTCGAACAGGTTACGGGAGTCTGGGAGCCCGCCGGCCGGCGTCTGCCGCGCGCGTTTCCTCGTGCCGCCGGACGACAAGCGACCAACCACTTGGGTGGCGTCGAGGTCGATGGGCGTTGGCGCAGGCGTGGAAGGCGCGACCACGCTCACGTCGGGTGAGCACTCCCCGGAGAGGCGGGAGGCCTGCGGGTAGATGTGGAAGCCGGGGACCGGGTTGCAAGCCGACACGCGGGGTGACTCGGGCAGCACCATCCGAGGAAACGCCGACGAGCCGGTGTTGGCCGCGACGACGGCGGCTTGGACGAGGATGTGCTGGCTAGGGTTTACCCCTAGCATGTAGAGCGCCTCCCTCGTTGCCGCCGCGACGCGGGCATTGGTGAACTCCTGCTGCCCGGCGGCGGCCTGCGCGGCGACCTCATCCCTCGCATCCGCGGCGTGTCTCCGGCCCTTCCTCTTGGCCGACTCTCTTGCCCGATGTTCGGGCGTCAGCGCCTTCTTTGGTTTGGTCGCGGCGGCGGTCTTGCGCGGGGCACGAGGCTTGCCTTTCCTGGTGGGGGCGACGGCGCCGGACGAGGCGAGGGAGGCGAGGCCGCCGGCGGCGTCGAGGTCGAGGTCGATGGCGTCGTCAATGGTTGGGGCGGGAGCGAGCGCGCGCGGGCGGGAGTGTTTTTGGGAAAAATGGGGGAAAATGGTGGTGGCTGCCACCGACCGGCGGGCCGGTGAGAGGAGTAGGCGCGCGCGCATCCGTCTCTTGTCCGCGCCGACGCAAATCAGGCTCAAAATTGGGCCGGGAATGGGTCGCCCATGGACGAAAAACGAACGCGCGTCCGTTTGGATCGGCGCGTTGGGCCGCCACTTTTGTCCGCGCCGACCCAAACGGACGCGGGTGGACGAAATGGGTCGCCCCATTGGAGTTGCTCTAGCAATCCTCTACGTCACGTATAGACATCCGCAAAAACATCCTGTACAACAAGCCGTCTTTTTTGCTATCTTTATCACCACAAAATTAGCAACTGAAAACTAAATCTTGCCCCCGATCTCCGCCGTAGCCGTTGGGGTTTGCTGGCCGGGCGTTGGTGAAATAGCAAGTTAAGGACGGCTGAGCATACAACGGGGAAAGGGCTATCGGTAAGTAGCGATTTTTACGGGGTATTGACAGCCTGCTAAATTACAGACACCTTCGTTCTCTCTCCTGGTTCTCTCTCCTCCACCTAATAAAAAATCTTACGTGGCATCGGTTACGGCGAGTAGATGTCCCGTAAAAAAACGAGCAGTTAGCAATGAAGCGAGGGGTTAACCTGTGATTTTCTCATCCGTCTGATTAAGCAAACATCAATGACTCACGAGTAGTCTGACGAATGCTTTGCATCAGACTAATGATAGAAAGTGTTTCCCATTGCTCCCGTAAAAAAAAGTGTTTCCAATTGCTAATTGCACATTTGACTCAAAGATCAGGCTGGGTACATTTGTTGTGTGACATTAAGAAAGAAATAGTTCGCTTATTAGTACTTCCTCCATTCGCGTATAAAAGGTCACAAATTTATTTACTCGTATTACAGTTAGCAAGGTACTCCCTCCGTCCGGGTTTATTGGGCCTCTCAGCAAACTAACCGCGACCCATTTTTGTAAGGCCCCTAAACTTTCGCAGTAAATTTCCCTCGATTCTCTCTTATGCATGGGCGCAGGATTGGTCAGGCAGCCGCATCATTAGTTGCATGCACTATGCAATAACTGCTCGGCTAGTGCTAAACGTGGGCGTTATTGGCCAAGTGAAAAAGGGAAGCGGGCCAGCAGGTGCATTGCCGTAAATTGAGCTACTCTGGTTGGCCATTGGCATTCTCGGGACGATGCATTCTTAGCGTTAAATCACCCACCATCTGTATTAACTTTTTCCTTGGTACCTGAGTTTTTGCATGCAGGCCCAATAAACCCGGACGGAGGAAGTAAAATTTAATGAGTGGTTTGCAAGTCAATTTTTTTCTCGCTAACTGGGATCATTAATACGTCTGTATGCATGCAAGAAGAAAAAAAAATGAAGTAGCAATGTGTCATTATGACTACATGCATGCAAGTATTAAATAAGTTGATAGGACAAGGAAACATTATTAATTTTTGTCTCGATTGAAGGGAGTACTATAGACTTTGTTGTTGACTCTAAGGCCCTATTTGGTTCATAAGTCCTAGGACTTTTTTTAGTCCCAACTTATAAGTTCCAAGTCCCTAATAAGTCCCTACCTGTTTGGTTTCTGGGACTTAACATGGGCTAAAAGACAATATTACAACTATAAGTCCCTCCTTGAGAGTCTTATTTCATAAGTCCCAAATGCCCACTTTAAGTCCCTATAAGTCCCTCCTGTTTGGTTTAGATGGGACTTAAAGAAACTTATTTAAGTCCCTACACCAATAAGTCCCTATAACCAAACACCCCCTAATTGCCTACTACACGAACACCGCAACACACACACACACGCACGCATGCTGGTGACCACGGGAACACACGGCGTCGTGGTTTATTCTAAAACTGGCGTGGTCGACACCGAGCTCAACGCCCACAGCCTCGACCTGCACCAACTGCATGGAACGACAATCACATGGTACCCTCGGGATCGGGAAGTTTGGCCTCCACGACCAACACATCGCGTCTTTTCATCGGGAACTCGTACGTTGCGGACCGAGTTAGGCTAAGCAGCCCGGTGGAATTTTTCCTTCTTCCAAAGATTTTGAAAGAAAGAAGTTATGGTTTAATTAGCCACTGCGGAAATTAAGAACTCCAAATAATAATACTAATTGGTGCTACAGCTGGAGTAAGGCTTGCGAATTTACTAGCTCCTAGCCACACAAACCAGCATGAAGATCTCAATGACGCTATGATACAGACAGGACTCACGAAAAGTTTATGCTATAGAAACCGCAAAAAAAAAGTTTATGCTATAGACAATGTATCACGAGAAGACCTGAAACTTTACTATGATCAGTTAAAAAGATTGTGCTCCCAAAATCTCCACTACTATTAAACAATCGAGTTGTGGCAGAAACATTACATCTCAGCCATACATCCGCCATCTCTCAATGGACCGGATTGCCTCAATGTTGTATCACATCATTTATCATTATCAATTAGCAATAATTATCATGATCTATGCCATCATAATTACACAATAATTACCACGATCTCGCTCCAACCTGGGCCTATTTTAATCATATCAATTAGCAATAATTATCAGGATCTACGCCATCATATTTTTTTAGAAATCCAGCCTCGTGTATAGCGTACATAGAAGGAAAATATCAATTAGCAATAATTACCATGATTTACGCCATCATAATTTTTTTTAAACCCAGCCTTGTGTACCGCGTACATAGAAGGAAAAAAGAAAAAGGCCTGGCCCATGTTCGCATGTAAGCAGAGACGAACATGGAAACCAAATCACTCGTTTCCGTGTTTGTTCGGATCACAGGACCGATCAGACCCTGTCATGTTAAAAACATGTTTAGTTCCCTTAAATTAGAGTAAAAAACACGATAGACTGTTGCCTAAGGTTAATGTGATATTCTATTTTTGTCAGATGGCTTCAAATTTCTTTAACATCACTTTTAATGTTAATGTCATGTACCATCATATTTATTTCCAAATTGTGGCGTGAAGTTATATTGCCAGTTTATGTCATGTTGGGTTCACAAATATATATTGTCGGTCCGTGCCTTGAAGCTCTGTTGGTAGATTCTGTCATATACAGTGCATAACATCTATTTCTACTTTTAGTGTAAAATTGACTTGTACACAGATTGACATTTTTAGACATTGTGCTTACATGTGCTTGCACTAGTGCAGAACCGGCCTTTAGTGCCGGTTCCTGACGGCCTTTAGTGCCGGTTGGCGAACATGCACTAAAGAGTGGGGACTAAAGGTCCCCCCACCCCTTTAGTACCGGTTCGTCACGAACCGGCGCTAAAGTGCAAACACGTGGCACGAGCCAGGCCCGAGTGCGTGTTGGACATTAGTACCGGTTGGTAACACCAACCGGTACTAAATGTTTGGGTGTTTTTTTTTTAATTTTTGCTTTAATTTTGTGTTTTCAATTTGGCTTTATTTTCCATTTAATTCTTTTTTGTTTGCTGGTATTTCACGATACTACAAATTGTACACGTTATGCATATCGAATGTCTCACAGCCAACACCATTAACTATTCACACATACACATGTATATACATATACAATTTCTCCTACATGTTGCCTTGGTGCCTTTGGAGCACGATGACAAGTGGTTCATGGGGGAGGTAGCGG